>NC_138761.1:129944647-130159647 GCF_965113315.1 Podarcis vaucheri
TCTTCTTGGAGCTGAGAGTGTCCGTGATAGCTGCCGTCTCCCTGGCGAAACCCCTGATGAACTTGCGGTAAAAGTTGGCGAAACCGACGAACCTCTGGACCTCCTTCCGCGTTCGCGGGCTCTTCCAGTCCAACACCGCGTGGACCTTGGCGCTGTCCATGGCTAGTCCCCTGTCGGACAGCCTATAGCCCAGAAAATCCACCTCCGTCACGTCGAATTGGCACTTCTCCAGTTTGGCGTAGAGCCTGTGTTCCCGTAGCCTCTGCAGGACTTCCTTAACGTCGCTCTCGTGAGCCTCCGGCGATTCCGAGAAGATCAGAATGTCGTCGAGGAAACATACGCACTTCTTGTAGAGGAGTCCCGCTAGCACATGATGCATAAAAGCTTGGAAAAAGTGGGAGCCATTTTGGAGACCAAACGGCATAACTCTGTATTCGTAAGTGCCCAACGGTGTGAACATGGCCGTCTTCCACTCATCACCCTCTTGCACGCGTATGAGGGCAAAAAAATGCACTTGGGCAAAAAAAATGAGAGGCACAAATACAAGATGGGTGACACCTGGCTTGAGAGCAGTACATGTGAAAAGGATCTAGGAGTCTTGGTTGACCACAAACTTGACATGAGCCAACAGTGTGACGCGGCAGCTAAAAAAGCCAATGCAATTCTGGGCTGCATCAATAGGAGTATAGCATCTAGATCAAGGGAAGTAATAGTGCCACTGTATTCTGCTCTGGTCAGACCACACCTGGAGTACTGTGTCCAGTTCTGGGCACCACAATTCAAGAAGGACACTGACAAACTGGAACGTGTCCAGAAGAGGGCAACCAAAATGGTCAAAGGCCTGGAAACGATGCCTTATGAGGAACGGCTAAGGGAGCTGGGCATGTTTAGCCTGGAGAAGAGGAGGTTAAGGGGTGATATGATAGTCATGTTCAAATATATAAAAGGATGTCACATAGAGGAGGGAGAAAGGTTGTTTTCTACTGCTCCAGAGAAGCGGACACGGAGCAATGGATCCAAACTACAAGAAAGAAGATTCCACCTAAACATTAGGAAGAACTTCCTGACAGTAAGAGCTGTTCGACAGTGGAATTTGCTGCCAAGGAGTGTGGTGGAGTCTCCTACTTTGGAGGTCTTTAAGCAGAGGCTTGACAACCATATGTCAGGAGTGCTCTGATGGTGTTTCCTGCTTGGCAGGGGGTTGGACTCGATGGCCCTTGTGGTCTCTTCCAACTCTATGATTCTATGATTCTATGATTCTATGATTCTATGAGATTGTATGCGCCGCGGAGATCCAACTTGGTGAAGATCTTCCCTTTCCGCACCGTCCCGAGCAGGTCGTCAATCTTGGGCATGGGGAAGGCTGCAGGCTTTGTTTTCGAGTTTATGAAGCGATAGTCTACGATCAGCCTTTTTTGGGGCGTGTCCTTCTTCTTCACGAAAAACACAGGACTGCCCCCTACAGGCTTCGATTCTCGGATGAATCCCCGCTGCAGGTTGTGAGCTATGAACTCCTTGAGCTCCTGCAGCTCGTCCTCGGACATGGAATACAGCTTCGCAGTCAGTAGCATTGTCCCCGGCAAGAAGTCAATTGCGCAGTCGTAGGGCCGGTGGGGTGGCAACTGGTCAGCCTCCTTCTCGCAGAAGACCTCCAAAAACCCCTTGTACTTGAGGGGTACAGCTTGCGCCATGCTGAGTCTCAGCTGCTGCCCTTCCTCCGGGCCCTCCTCCTCTTGACCGGTCTGGATGCAATGCTGCGCGCAGTATGACGAGCCGAAGGTGAGCTGCCGCTGGTACCACGCCATGGTTGGGCTGTGCCTATCCAGCCAACTCATGCCTAACACTATAGGCGTGTCTGACAGGCGGGTGACGTTGAAACTGATGATTTCTCGGTGATTGCCAATCTGCATCACCATGGGTGGCGTCTGTTGCACCACCTGCCCACCCAGCAACTTCCTGCCATCCACCGTGACGACGTTCAAAGGCAGCGTGGCTGGTAGGAGCTCTATGCGATGCTGCTTGACGAAGTGCACCCCCACGAAGTCTGCATTGCTCCCACTGTCAATTGTAATGGGGACTTCTAGGGTGCGTCCATTAGGTAGTTGGAGAGTTGCAGTGAGCTGCACCACTGGCTTAGGTGGCAGGGGGTCTGTAGGCTGCAAAGGCGCTGGGGACTGCCCTACTGACTTGCCTGGCTGTGCCCCAGCATTTCTGCTTCCAGCCAGGCATTGTCGTTTCCCTGAAATTGCTCTTCATGTTGTGCTGCTGCAGTTACTGTTGCTAAGGCTGCAGTGTGCTGCCGGAGCCTCTGGGGACACTCTTTGGCCATGTGCGTCCCACTGTCACAGATGTAACACTTCCTGTTCCCTCTAGGAGGCTTTGTCTTGACTGCTCCGGACGCTGGGGCTCCAGCCGCTGACTGGGCCTTTGCACTCCCCAGTTCCATCGGTTCCTCCCCTGCCTGCAGCTGAGGTGAGGGACGCGTACGTCCTGGATCTCTGGGAAAGAGAGGAGGCACTCTAGACGGTGCGTGAAGCTGGCTACCCCCCTCATCGCGCCAAGGGCGTTCTTCATGGCGTACTCCAATGGCAAGCGCCCGCTGCACCACGTCTGCCAGGGTTTTAGGTCTGTCCCCCCTTGCCAGTTCGTCTTTCACAGGGCCAGAGAGCCCCTCCCAAAACAAGTCTCTGACTGCCAGAGAATCTTTCTCCCATCGCAGCACATTCAGCAAGGCGAAAAAGCGAGCATGGTACTGACGTACGGAAGCCTTGCCTTGCCTTAAACCATGCATCTGCTGGCGTGCCACATCCACATCCACGCTAGACTGAAAGCAAGCGTCCATGCATTTGATAAATTCATCAGAGTTCCTTCGAGCAGGGCAATCCTCGCGCCACAGATTGCGCAGCCAAGCCCTTGCTTCCCCATGCAAGTGGGACACAATGAAACCCACCTTCTCCTCCTCATCTTTAAAGTCGTCGCGAAGCAAGTGCAACGCATATACTACGTCTGCTTTAAAACTGGGGTACTGCTTCAGGTTCCCATCGAAGTGGGCTACCAAGTTGCCTCCTCTTCTGCTCAGTGCTACTCCTGCAGCCTTGGCCCCCGGGAACCCCACCTGGCATGCATGATCCCACCTGGCTTGCAGATCCTGGAACCGCTTTTCCGCCTCTTCCCCCCTCTTCTGGGAGACCACTACCTCAGTGGTAAGCTGGGAGACTGCGTTGCGTAGCTCAGCTATCTGATGCTCCATACTCATGGCTGCCAAACTTCGTGAGCTTTGCAAAAAAAAATTTGCGTATCTGTCAGGGGTTCAGGAGCAGAGACGCAGAGAAGGGAGGAAGCAGAGAGCGAGGGGGAGGAATCCGAAGGGAAAATGAGTGATGATGACGACCCGAGATCTCCAAGCCTAAGCAGTGAGTCAGAGGACTCCCAAAAGGGAGCCCCAGTGAGCAGAGCAAGGGGGGGATCCGGGGGGACACCCCAGGAGGAAGGGAACAGAGGAGATTCAGAGAGTAGCAGCTGGAAGTCGGGACCCACGCTCATAACTGAGGGCGGCAGCAGCTGGAAGTCGGGACCCACGCTCAAGACTGAGAGCAGCAGGGAGGAAGGTAGCCAGGCATCGGGTTCCGGAGGCTGTCAGCAGGAGGGAGGGCACGAGTCAGGGGTGGTCACGCCCTCCTCAGAGAGCGAGGCAACGGTTAAGAGGAAAGTAGAGAGTTGGGCGCGCGCGCCAAGTTCAAATGCAGCGGAAGCTGGAGCAGTAAGCAGCCCGGAGAGTGAGCCAGGTCCCAAAGCCCGCCGCAAGGAGGCAGAAGGATCAGGGGGGTCAGCGTCAGAGGAGAGTAGAAGGGAGGAGGCCCAGGGGGGCAGAAGGACCCAGAGACGTAGGGAGAGGCGAAGGAGGTGGAGCAAGGCTAGGGTATTAAGCTGGTGTGCAAGAGGCGGGGACTCAGACGGGTCTTCGCCGACCTAGGGCAGAAGGTGTAGAGCTGCACGCTGCAGTTCGGAAATGAAACCTGTAACTTAATAAAGACTCTTATAAAGTGAACGCTGGCGGACTTGGTCCTATGTGAGCTGGGACTGGGTGGCAGCTCTGACAGTAAGACCCGTCTCACAAAAGCTTCGGACACCTGATATCTCGCAGCGGAGAGAGAGGCAGCTGGAGGAGGGGATCGGTGTTTGGGAGCAAGCTCACGACGGTTAGCAGAGATGACGGAAGCAGAGACAGTTGCAGCGCTGCAACAGGCAGTTACCCAATTGAACGCGGAGGTACTGGCATCCAAGAAGAGGGAGGAGGATGCGGCAGCCGCCTACAGAGATCTCCACGCCAGGTTTGAAGCATGGGTTAAACACGGGCAGCCAGGACCCAGACCGGAGCGGGTTGGGTTGGCACGGAGAGCAGGAGGGCTTGTGGCTCACTTCGATGGGAATTTACAACAGTACCCCAATTTTCGAGCAGACGTAATGTGCGCACTGCAACTGCTGGCAAAAGACTTTAGAGATGAGGAAGAGAAAGTGGGGTTCATACTATCCCATTTGCATGGGGATGCTAAAGCGTGGCTACGCAATTTGTGGAGGGATAAAGATCCGGCGCTTCAGAAAGCAGATGCCTTTATCAAAGCGATGGATGCGTGTTTTTTGTCTACTATTGATGTGGATCTCGCCCGACGGGAGATTCATGGACTAAAACAAGGGAGGGCAAGCGTCCGGCAGTACCACGCCCGCTTTTTTGCGCTGGTCAGTGCCTTGGAATGGGACCGGGATTCACCTCCAGTCAGAGACCTGTTCTGGGAGGGTCTAAGCTCTGCGGTCAAGGATGAGATTGCAAGGGGGGAGAGGCCCCGAAGCACGCAGGAGGTGGTCCAAAGGGCGCTGACTGTGGGGGTGAGGCTGGAAGAACGTCCATGGTGCAGAGAGGAAGGACGTGGAGGGCGCGAAGCAGCGAGAAGTTTCTCTTTCATTCCAAGAGAAGCAGCGCGTGCGCAATCCACACCTCCGCCTGGAGGGGGAGGGGAACCGATGGAGGTTGGAGGTGCAAGGGCTCAGTCAGCAGCCAGAGCCCAAGCACCGACAGCAGTGAAAGCGAAGCCTCCTAGAGGGAACAGGAAGTGTTACATCTGCGAGGATCCAGGCCATTTGGCGAAAGAGTGTCCCCGGAGGCTCCACAAGCACACTGCAGCCTCAGCAATGGTGACTGCAGCAACGCAGCAAGGAGAACCACAGCAGGGAAACGACGATGTCTGGCTGGAGACAGAGGCACTGGGGCCCGGCCAGACGCATCAGTGAAGCAGTCCCCAGCGATCTTGCAACCCACGGACCCCCTCCCACCCAAACCAGTAGTGCAGCTCACAGCATCTCTCCAGCTACCCGATGGCGTCACTATCGAAGTGCCGCTTTCTGTGGATTCTGGAAGCAACGCAGACTTTATAGCGCAGGATTTTGTGGAGCAGCACGCTATACAGCTACTGCCTGCCACTCTGCCCCTGCAAGTCGTCACAGTGGATGGCAGAGAGTTGCTAGGGGGGCAGGTGGTGAAGCAAACGCCACCGATGGTGATGCGCCTTGGCAACCACAGGGAAGTCATCAGTTTTAATGTCACCCAACTGTCGGACACGCCCATTGTGTTGGGCATGAGTTGGCTGGACAGGCACAGTCCGACACTGGCTTGGTACCAGAGACAGCTGATCTTCGGCTCCTCTTATTGCGCAGAACACTGCATCCTGCCCAGACAGGAGGGAGAGGAGGAGGAATCACAACTGCAGTTGGGAACGTTGCAAGCAGTCCCCCACAAATACGCAGACTTTCTGGAGGTCTTCTGCGAGAAAGAGGCTGACAAGCTACCACCGCACAGGCAATATGACTGCAAGATTGACCTCCTACCAGGGGCGACGCTGCCGAAAGGGAAGCTGTATTCCATGTCTGAGGACGAATTACAGGAACTCAAACAGTTCATAGATCACAATTTGCAGCGCGGTTTCATCCGGGAGTCCAGGGCAGTAGGGGGCAGTCCTGTTTTCTTCGTGAAGAAGAAAGACACGCCCCAAAAAAGACTGGTGGTGGATTTTCGCCTCTTAAACAAGATGACCAAGCCTTCTGATTTCCCCATGCCCAGGATTGACGACCTACTAGCGACGGTGCGCAAGGGACGCGTGTTCACCAAGTTGGACCTGCGAGGTGCGTACAATCTCATCCGCATGAGGGAGGGCGATGAGTGGAAGACAGCCATGTTCACGCCTCTGGGCACCTACGAATACAGAGTGATGCCGTTTGGATTGCAAAGCGGTTCTCACTGTTTCCAAGCTTTCATGCATCATGTGTTGGCGGGACTCCTTTACAAGAAGTGCGTCTGCTTTCTGGATGACATCCTGATATTCTCCGAATCGCAGCAAGCCCATGACCAAGATGTTCGGGAGGTGCTGAAGAGGCTGCAGCAGCATAGACTGTACGCCAAACTGGAGAAGTGCCAGTTCGACACGACGGAGGTGGATTTCTTGGGTTACAAGTTGTCGGACAAGGGGCTAGCCATGGACAGCGCCAAGGTTCGTGCGGTGTTGGATTGGAAGAGCCCGCGCAACCGGAAGGAGGTCCAGCGGTTTGTCGGCTTCGCCAACTTCTATCGCAAGTTTATCAAGGGGTTCGCGATGCAGACGGCGGCCATTACGGACACGCTAAGCTCCAAGAAAAAGAAATTCATCTGGACGGAGCAGGCGGAGCAGTCCTTTCAAGCACTCAAGCGTCTCTTCGCGTCGGAAGAGCAACTGCTGCATATCGACCCCAGCAGACCGATGCGGGTAGAGACAGACGCGTCCGATAGAGCAGTGGGAGCTGTCCTGCTGCAAAGGGACCCACAGGGGGTCTGGAGGCCGGGAGCGTTCTACTCCAGAAAGCTCAGCAAGTCGGAGCAGAACTACACCATCTGGGACAGGGAGTTGCTGGCCATTCATGCAGCTTTCAAGGCGTGGAGGCACTTCCTGATCGGCGCCAAGCACACGGTGCAGGTCTGCACGGATCACAAGAATCTGGAGCACTGGCGCACGGCTCAGTTCCTGAACCAGAGGCAGATACGTTGGGCGGAGTTCTTTGCTGACTTCAATTTCCGAATAGAGTACGTCCCAGGCGACACCAACGTCATGGCGGATGCACTGTCCCGCAAACCGCAATACCTCGAAGAGGCGACGCCAGCGGCAGCCATGCACATCTTCGCGCCAACAGCGTGGGCGTGCGCTTCAGCCACAGTAGACCTGGATGCGGTGCGGCGGGCGTTGCAGGACGACTCCTTCGCGCAGGCGAAGATGGCAGAGGTGCACAAGGGCACGGCGAAGGGCGACGAGTTCCAGATACGAGACGGCTTGCTCTTACGTAAAGGGGCCATCTACGTGCCGGGAGACGAACTTCGCGCCAGGGTACTGCAGCAGCTGCACGACGCACCCACGGCCGGGCACTTTGGCACGGAAAAAACGGTGGAATTAGTCGCAAGGGACTTTTGGTGGCCCAGACTGAGAGGGGAAGTCGCGGACTACGTTGCGAGGTGCGACACCTGCCAGAGGGCCAAACCGGTGCACAAACCACCGGCGGGACTGCTGGAACCGCTGCAAACGCCGTTTGAACCGTGGGAGAGGGTGGCCCTGGACTTTGTTACGGATCTACCCAGCTCGAGAGGCAAGACAGCTGTCCTAGTGGTGGTGGACTTGTTCACCAAGATGGCACATTTCATTCCGTGTGCGAAGGTGGCCACGGCGGAACAAACCGCCAAACTGTTCATAGATCACGTGTTCAAAGTGCATGGTCTGCCGCGGTCTATCCTGTCCGACCGCGGGCGCCAGTTCGTCTCGAATTTCTGGCAGAAGCTGATGAGTTTTCTAAATGTCAAGGTCGATCTGGCATCAGCAAGACACCCGCAGACCAACGGGCAAGCAGAGAGGGTCAATGCCATCATGCAGCAGTACCTGAGATGCTATGCCAATCAACAACCTGCGACCTGGGTGGATTACCTGCCGCTCGCCGAGTTCGCTTACAACAACACGAAGCACGTGTCCACAGGGGTGACGCCGTTCTTCGCCAACAATGGGAGGAATCCCAGAACCTTCCCGGGACGGGAGAGAGTGGGGGACAGAGAACCACAGACGGCGGACGCGTTCGCGTCAGAGTTGCAGGCGGTACACGATCAACTCAGACGGCAGCTGGAGCTAGCTAAGCACGCCTACAAGGTGCAAGCTGACAAGCACAGGCGGGTTGGCGAAGAGATCCAAGTGGGAGACTGGGTCTGGTTGGCAGCCCACGCAGTGCCGACCAGGTCACTAGCCAAGAAGAAGTTGGGGCACAAGCAAATTGGTCCGTACCAAGTCGAAGCACAGATCAACCCGGTAGCCTTCCGACTGGTGCTGCCGGAGGGTTCCAGAATGCATCCGGTGTTCCACAGGTCGGTGCTCACTCCCTACAAGGCACCTCACAGATTCCAGGAGCCAGGGACGGCACCGAGTCCGTTCCGGGAGCGGACGGAGACGCGAGGGGTGACGCAGCAAGACCCCATCAACGAGGTCACGGAGATTTTGGACTCCAGATGGGGGGAAGAGGGAGTCGAATACCTCCTAGCCAGAGAGGGCACCCGGGCCAGCGCCAATAGCTGGGTGCCAGACTACGCTTTGGAGGAACCCCTGCTCAAGGACGAGTTTCATGCCCTTTTCCCACACAGACCCATGCCAGCGAGCTTCTTCGACGACTGGCTGTTCACGCCCACACTTTCTTCCAGCACGTTCCATGGATTCGACTCGGACGGGGAACCCGCACTGAGCACCCGTTCCCCAGAAGGATCGCCGGCGGGTTCGGCGTCAGACACCTCGTATTGGTGGGACGATCGACCGGAGGAGCAATGGCGCCGGAAGTGGCTGGAGATGCCAGGTCGAGCGACCGACGCAGAGACTGACATGGACGTGTTCGGGGAGGACCTTGGGTTCGAGCACGGCGGTACAGAGATGGAAGCGGAACAGGTCAACGTCGGCGACCGCGAGGAGGAAGACTCGGAGGTCTTCAGTTGGCGGCCAACCACGGGGAGCGAACTGTATCCGGCATTCCCTCCCGTGATGATGGAGCACCCAGCACCCACACCTGAAAGCGGGGAGGGGGGAAGGGGGGGCTTCGAGGGGGGGATGGATGTCAGGGGTTCAGGAGCAGAGACGCAGAGAAGGGAGGAAGCAGAGAGCGAGGGGGAGGAATCCGAAGGGAAAATGAGTGATGATGACGACCCGAGATCTCCAAGCCTAAGCAGTGAGTCAGAGGACTCCCAAAAGGGAGCCCCAGTGAGCAGAGCAAGGGGGGGATCCGGGGGGACACCCCAGGAGGAAGGGAACAGAGGAGATTCAGAGAGTAGCAGCTGGAAGTCGGGACCCACGCTCATAACTGAGGGCGGCAGCAGCTGGAAGTCGGGACCCACGCTCAAGACTGAGAGCAGCAGGGAGGAAGGTAGCCAGGCATCGGGTTCCGGAGGCTGTCAGCAGGAGGGAGGGCACGAGTCAGGGGTGGTCACGCCCTCCTCAGAGAGCGAGGCAACGGTTAAGAGGAAAGTAGAGAGTTGGGCGCGCGCGCCAAGTTCAAATGCAGCGGAAGCTGGAGCAGTAAGCAGCCCGGAGAGTGAGCCAGGTCCCAAAGCCCGCCGCAAGGAGGCAGAAGGATCAGGGGGGTCAGCGTCAGAGGAGAGTAGAAGGGAGGAGGCCCAGGGGGGCAGAAGGACCCAGAGACGTAGGGAGAGGCGAAGGAGGTGGAGCAAGGCTAGGGTATTAAGCTGGTGTGCAAGAGGCGGGGACTCAGACGGGTCTTCGCCGACCTAGGGCAGAAGGTGTAGAGCTGCACGCTGCAGTTCGGAAATGAAACCTGTAACTTAATAAAGACTCTTATAAAGTGAACGCTGGCGGACTTGGTCCTATGTGAGCTGGGACTGGGTGGCAGCTCTGACAGTATCTTTGGGAGGGGACTTACTGTCAGGGCTGCCTCAGGTCTCAGCTCACAAAAGACCAACGCCATGCTCTTCTTATATACAAGGATGTTTATTGCAGTTCATTATCGGTTCCACAACCGAGGCGCGCAGCCCCGCGTCTCTTAGGCTAGACGTTTGAAGTCCCCTCTGAATCAGTCCCGCCCCTACACCAGCTTAAGAGGCTTGTGCTAGTCCACCTCTTCCTGTCTTTCCTTTTCCGCAGGGTCTTTCTGCCCCCCTGGGTTCCTTCCCTCCTGCTCTCTCCTGAAGCGGATTCCTCAGATGCCTGTTCCCCCCTCCTTCGTGCTTTGGGGCCAGGCTCCTCCTCCGGGCTCTCTCCATTTCCGCGCGCCTCCACATTTGAACTTGGCGCGCGTTCGCTACCCCTGACCTTCCTCTTGACACTTACACTACTCCCTGTACTACTCTCCACCTCTTCCGGCAGGACGTAATGCCCCGATCTCCTTCCCCTGTCTCCATCCTGCTCTGCTCCGTGTGTCACACTGGGAACTCCACTCTCTTCACTTCGTTCCTGCTGGGAAGCCGGCCCCGATCTCCCACTCCTACTCGGGGTTTCCCTGCTGCTTCCCAGCTCCTGGCAGGTCCCCCCTGCGACCCCCCTTGGCCTGACTAGGGGCGCCCCCTTCTGGGAATCCTCCGATTCACTTGAGAGACTCATGGAAGACCTCAAGTCATTGTCATCCTCTTCCTCACTGTCCTGGGATTCTTCCCCATCACTCTCCGTCTCCCCCCTCACCTGTGCCTCTGTCTCTGAACCCCTGACACTTACCTTCACCCTAACCCCAATCCTAACTCTAACCGTAACACTAACCGTAACCCTAACCCTAACCCTAACCCAAACCCTAACCAAGATGCTAACCCTAAAGAAAGCGCTAACCCTAACCCTAACCCTAACCCTAACCCTAACCAAAACACTAACCCTAACCCTAGCCCTAGCCCTAACCCTAACCCTAACCCTAAACCTAAACCTAAACCTAAACCTAACCCTAACCCTAACCCTAACCCTAACCCTAACCCTAACCCTAACACCAACCCTAACCCAAACCCTAACCCTAACCCTAACCCTAACCCGAACGCTAACCTTAACCCTAACCCTAATCCCAATCCTAACCCTAACCCTAACCGTAACACTAACAATAATCCTAACCCTAACCATAACCCTAGCCGAAACCCTAACCCTAATCCTAACCCTAACCCTAACCCTAACCGTAACCGTAACCCTAACCCTAACCAAAATGCTAACCCTAAACAAAAGGCTAATCCTAACTGCAACCCTAACCCTAACCCTAACCCTAACCCTAACCCCAACCCCAACCCTAAGCCTAACCCTAACCCTAACCCTAACCCCAATCCTAACCCTAACCCTAACCGTAACACTAACAGTAACCCTAACCCTAAGTGAAAGGCTAAACCTAACCATAAAACTAACCATAACCCTAACGATAACCCTAGCCCCAATCTTCACCCTAACCCTAACCCTAACCGAAACGCTAACCCAAACCGAAACGCTAACCCAAACCGAAATGCTAACCCGAACCCGAACCCCATTCCTAACCGTAACCCTAACCGTAACATAACCCTAACCCTAACCCTCACCCTAACCCCAATCCTAACCCTAACCCTAACACTAACCGTAACACTAACCCTAACCAAGACGCTAACCCTAACCAAAGCGCTAACCCTAACCCTAACCCTAACCGAAACGCTAAACCTATCCCTATCCCTAACCCTAACCCTAACGCTAACCCTAACACCAACCCTAACCCAAACCCTAACCCTAACCGAAACGCTAACCCTAACCCTAACCCTAACACCAACCCTAACCCTAACCCTGACCGTAACCATAACCCTAACCCCAACCCCAACCCCAACCCTAACCCTAACCCCAACTCTAACCCCAATCCTAACCCTAACCCTAACTGTAACACTAACCGTAACCCTAACCCTAACCCTAGCCCCAATCTTAACCCTAACCCTAACCGAAACGCTAACCCAAACCAAAGCGCTAACCCAAACCAAAACGCTAACCCTAACCCTAACCCCATTCCTAACCCTAGCCCTAACCGTAACATAACCCTAAGCCTAACCCTAAACCTAACCCTAACCCTAATCCTAATCCTAACCCTAACCCTAACCCTCAACCTAACCCTAACCCTAACCCTAACCGTAGCCGTAACCGTAACCCTAACCGTAACCCTAACCCTAACCCTAAAAGAAACCCTAACCCTAACCCTAACCGTACCCTAACCCTAACCCTAACCCTAACCCTAACCCTAACCCGAATCCTTACCTTCACCCTAACCCCAATCCTAACCCTAACCCTAACCGTAACACTAACAGTAACCCTAACCCTAGCCCCAATCTTAACCCTAACCCTAACCCTAACCGAAACGCTAACCCAAACCGAAACGCTAACCCAAACCAAAACGCTAACCCTAACCCTAACCCTAACGCTAACGCTAACCCTAACACCAACCCAAACCCTAACCCTAACCCTAACCCGAACGCTAACCTTAACCCTAACCCTAATCCCAATCCTAACCCTAACCCTAACCGTAACACTAACCGTAATCCTAACCCTAACCATAACCCTAACCGAAACCCTAACCCTAATCCTAACCCTAACCCTAACCCTAACCGTAACCCTAACCCTAACCCTAACCAAAACGCTAACCCTAAACAAAAGGCTAATCCTAACTGCAACCCTAACCCTAACCCCAACCCCAACCCTAAGCCTAACCCTAACCCTAACCCTAACCCCAATCCTAACCCTAACCCTAACCGTAACACTAACAGTAACCCTAACCCTAAGTGAAAGGCTAAACCTAACCATAAAACTAACCATAACCCTAACCCTAACCCTAGCCCCAATCTTCACCCTAACCCTAACCCTAACCGAAACGCTAACCCAAACCGAAACGCTAACCCAAACCGAAATGCTAACCCGAACCCGAACCCCATTCCTAACCCTAACCCTAACCGTAACATAACCCTAACCCTAACCCTAACCCCAATCCTAACCCTAACCCTAACACTAACCGTAACACTAACCCTAACCCTAACCCTAACCAAGACGCTAACCCTAACCAAAGCGCTAACCCTAACCCTAACCCTAACCGAAACGCTAAACCTATCCCTATCCCTATCCCTAACCCTAACCCTAACCCTAACCCTAACGCTAACCCTAACACCAACCCTAACCCAAACCCTAACCCTAACCGAAACGCTAACCCTAACCCTAACACCAACCCTAACCCTGACCGTAACCGTAACCCTAACCCCAACCCCAACCCTAACCCTAACCCCAACTCTAACCCCAATCCTAACCCTAACTGTAACACTAACCGTAACCCTAACCCTAACCCTAGCCCCAATCTTAACCCTAACCGTAACCGAAACGCTAACCCAAACCAAAACGCTAACCCAAACCAAAACGCTAACCCTAACCCTAACCCCATTCCTAACCCTAGCCCTGTTGTTGTTTAGTCGTTTAGTTGTGTCCGACTCTTCGTGACCCCATGGACCAGAGCACGCCAGGCACTTCTGTCCTCCACTGCCTCCCGCAGTTTGATCAAACTCATGCTAGTAGCTTCAAGAACACCATCCAACCATCTCATTCTCTGTCGTCCCCTTCTCCTTGTGCCCTCCATCTTTCCCAACATCAGGGTCTTTTCCAGGGAGTCCTCTCTTCTCATGAGGTGGCCAAAGTATTGGAGCCTCAGCTTCACGATCTGTCCTTCCAGTGAGCACTCAGGGCTGATTTCCTTCAGAATGGAGAGGTTTGATATTCTTGCAGTCCATGGGACTCTCAAGAGTCTCCTCCAGCACCATAATTCAAAAGCATCAATTCTTCGGCGATCAGCCTTCTTTATGGTCCAGCTCTCACTTCCATACATCACTACTGGGAAAACCATGGCTTTTACTTTCCGGACCTTTGTTGGCAAGGTGATGTCTCTGCTTTTTAAGATGTTGTCTAGGTTTGCCATCGCCTTTCTCCCAAGGAGCAGGCGTCTTTTAATTTCGTGACTGCTGTCACCATCTGCACTGATCATGGAGCCCAAGAAAGTAAAATCTCTCACTGCCTCCATTTCTTCCCCATCTATTTGCCAGGAGGTGATGGGCCCAGTGGCCATGATCTTCGTTTTTTTGATGTTGAGCTTCAGACCATATTTTGCGCTCTCCTCTTTCACCCTCATTAAAAGGTTCTTTAATTCCTCTTCACTTTCTGCCATCAAGGTTGTGTCATCTGCATATCTGAGGTTGTTGATATTTCTTCCGGCAATCTTAATTCCGGCTTGGGATTCATCCAGCCCAGCCTTTCGCATGATGAATTCTGCATATAAGTTAAATAAGCAGGGAGACAATATACAGCCTTGCTGTACTCCTTTCCCAATTTGGAACCAATCAGTTGTTCCATATCCAGTTCTAACTGTAGCTTCTTGTCCCACATAGAGATTTCGCAGGAGACAGATGAGGTGATCAGGCACTCCCATTTCTTTAAGAACTTGCCATAGTTTGCTGTGGTCAACACAGTCAAAGGCTTTTGCATAGTCAATGAAGCAGAAGTAGATGTCTTTCTGGAACTCTCTAGCTTTCTCCATAATCCAGCGCATGTTTGCAATTTGGTCTCTGGTTCCTCTGCCTCTTCTAAATCCAGCTTGCACTTCTGGGAGTTCTCGGTCCACATACTGCTTGAGCCTTCCTTGTAGAATTTTAAGCATAACCTTGCTAGCATGTGAAATGAGTGAAATTGTGCGGTAGTTGGAACATTCTTTGGCACTGCCTTTCTTTGGGATTGGAATGTAGACTGATCTTCTCCAATCCTCTGGCCACTGCTGAGTTTTCCAAATTTGCTGGCATATTGAGTGTAGCACCTTAACAGCATCATCTTTTAAAATTTTAAACATGAAGGGGACCCTAGCCCTAACCGTAACATAACCCTAAGCCTAACCCTAAACCTAACCCTAACCCTAATCCTAACCCTAACCCTAACCCTCAACCTAACCCTAACCCTAACCCTAACCCTAACCGTAGCCGTAGCCGTAACCGTAACCCTAACCGTAACCCTAACCCTAACCCTAACCCTAACCGTACCCTAACCCTAACCCTAACCCGAATCCTTACCGTAACCCTAACCCCAATCCTAACCCTAACCCTAACCGTAACACTAACAGTAACCCTAACCCTAGCCCCAATCTTAACCCTAACCCTAACCCTAACCCTAACCGAAACGCTAACCCAAACCGAAACGCTAACCCAAACCAAAACGCTAACCCTAACCCTAACCCTAACCCTAACCCTAACGCTAACGCTAACCCTAACACCAACCCTAACCCTAACCCTAACCCTAACCCTAACCAAAACGCTAACCCTAACCCTAACCCTAACACTTACCCTAACCCTAACCCTAACACCAACCCTAACCCTAACCCTAACCCTAACCCTAACCCCAACCCCAACCTTAACCCTAACCCTAACCCTAACCCCAATCCTAACCCTAACCCTAACCGTAACACTAACCGTAACCCTAACCCTAAGCGAAAGGCTAAACCTAACCATAAAACTAACCATAACGCTAACCCTAACCCTAGCCCGTCTTAACCCTAACCCTAACCGAAACTCTAACCCAAACCGAAACGCTAACCCAAACCGAAACGCTAACCCTAACCCTAACCCTAACCCCATTCCTAACCCTAACCCTAACAGTAACATAACCCTAACCCTAACCCCAATCCTAATCCTAACCCTAACACTAACCGTAACACTACCCCTAACCCCAACCAAGACGCTAACCCTAACCAAAGCGCTAACCCTAACCCTAACCCTATCCCCAACCCCAATCCTAACCCTAACCCTAACCGTAACACTAACAGTAACCATAACCCTAGCCCCAATCTTAACCCTAACCCTAACCCTAACCGAAACGCTAACCCAAACCAAAACGCTAACCCTAACCCTAACCCCATTCCTAACCCTAACCCTAACCGTAACATAACCCTAAGCCTAACCCCAAACCTAACCCTAACCCTAATCCTAACCCTAACCCTAACCCTAACCCTCAACCTAAACCTAACCCTAACCGTAGCCGTAACCGTAGCCGTAACTGTAACCCTAACCGTAACACTAACCCTAACCCTAAAAGAAACGCTAACCCTCACCCTAACCCCAATCCTAACCCTAACCGTAACACTAACACTAACCGTAACCCTAACCCTAACCCTAACCAAGACGCTAACCCTAACCAAAGCGCTAACCCTAACCCTAACCCTAACCCTAACTGAAACACTAACCCTAACCCTAACCCTAACCGTATCCGTAACCGTAACCCTAACCGTAACCCTAACCCTAAAAGAAACGCTAACCCTAAGCCTAACCGTAACCCTAACCCTAACCCTAACCCGAATCCTTACCCTTACCCTAACCCCAATCCTAACCCTAACCCTAACCGTAACACTAACCGTAACCCTAACCCTAACCAAGACGCTAACCCTAACCAAAGCGCTAACCCTAACCCTAACCCTAACCCTAACCCTAACCGAAACGCTAAACCTAACCCTAACCCTTACCCTAACCCTAACCCTAACTCTAACCCTAACCGAAACGCTAACCATAACCCTAACCCTAACCCTGACACCAACCCGAACCCTAACCCTAACCCTAACCTCTTCCCTTCCATCTGTACACTGAATGTGTGGAAGGAGACTTGGGCTGAACTCCCTGGCCCCACCTTCAGTCCCTGTGTGTCATAATTTCATAGAATTGGAAGGGAACCCAAGGGTCCTCTAGTCCAACCGCCTGCAATGTTGGAAGCCTGTCCACAGCCATTCCTGGGTGGGCTTGAACCTCCACTGGCCGGTTGTGCCTCAGGAGAGCCATGGAAAGTGGGAAGGAGACACCTGTACACCTCCATCTGTACATACATAGGTTCTTCCATACACCTGAGAACAGAGATGTGACCCAGCCATTCTACTTCTCCTGGGTTTCTTTCGGAGGAAGGGCAGGATATAAATAGATATATAATAGAGTAGAATTTGTTTGGCCTCCATTTTCTTGCAACCATTATCATGGCTCCTGTGGAATAATGGTTCCCTTCTTTCACACATTTGAAACAAATAATTAGAAAAATTCTTTCTAGTCATCTGAGAAACTTTTATGCAATGCTCAACTATTCTTTTTCATGCAGTAAGGTTGGGTTTTGATGCAGTGCTACTAAATATGCAAAAAGTGGCCATTCCCAACATACCTCTAATGTGTCGTCCACAGCTACAAACCCACAAACATTTATCTGAGAGTAAATCCCTATTTGACTTATATGCAGAATTCATCATGCAAAAGGCTGGGCTGGATGAATCCCAAGCCGGAATTAAGATTGCCGGAAGAAATATCAACAACCTCAGATATGCAGATGACACAATCTTGATGGCAGAAAGTGAGGAGGAATTAAAGAACCTTTTAATGAGGGTGAAAGAGGAGAGCGCAAAATATGGTCTGAAGCTCAACATAAAAAAAACTAAGATCATGGCCACTGGGGCCATCACCTCCTGGCAAATAGAAGGGGAAGAAATGGAAGCAGTGAGAGATTTTACTTTCTTGGGCTCCATGATCACTGCAGATGGTGACAGCAGTCACGAAATTAAAAGACGCCTGCTTCTTGGGAGAAAAGCAATGACAAACCTAGACAGCATTTTAAAAGCAGAGACATCACCTTGCCAACAAAGGTCCGTATAGTTAAAGCTATGGTTTTCCCAGTAGTGATGTATGGAAGTGAGAGCTGGACCATAAAGAAGGCTGATCACCGAAGAATTGATGCTTTTGAATTATGGTGCTGGAGGAGACTCTTGAGAGTCCCATGGACTGCAAGAAGATCAAACCTATCCATTCTTAAGGAAATCAGCCCTGAGAGCTCACTGGAAGGACAGATCGTGAAGCTGAGACTCCAATACTTTGGCCACCTCGTGAGAAGAGAAGACTCCCTGGGAAAGACCCTGATGTTGGGAAAGATGGAGGGCACAAGGAGAAGGGGACGACAGAGGACAAGATGGTTGGACAGTGTTCTCGAAGCTACCAGCATAAGTTTGACCAAGCTGCGGGAGGCAGTGGAAGACAGGAGTGCCTGGCGTGCTCTGGTTCAGGGGGTCACGAAGAGTCGGACACAACTAAATGACTAAACAACAACAACAAAATCCCTCTGAACTCAATGGCACTTCCAAGCAGACATGACTGGGTCTGCACTGTGATGAATGTTTCCTGAAGTTTGACAGTGAAGGGCATCATTTTATATAAGCAGTTTATATAACTGGTTAATCTCGACTTGAGGTGTGATTATTGCTTATTGAAAACTAAATCTGCTAACTTCAGAGGAGTATTTTAAAACAGCTGCTAGCTCTGTAGTTCATTCCTCTTCAGTCCCTTTCTTTAAATACTGATAAGACGAAGGCCTGAAAAGAGCTTCAGAAAGAGATGATCCCAAAGGACTCCAGATGCTAACCAGTACTTCTGTGGAAATATTGGAAAGGCCCACTGAAGAGGAGCAGTTATGGCACAGCCCATTATTTGCCCAGCAACAGGAAAGAGACAAAGGGAGGCCAGAATAGTTTGTGGCTCAAAGACTTAACAGATTTATTGTTGTACCACATGCATTTGCCAGTAGAATCCACTTCAACTGA
Source organism: Podarcis vaucheri (assembly GCF_965113315.1). Taxonomy (NCBI): domain Eukaryota; kingdom Metazoa; phylum Chordata; class Lepidosauria; order Squamata; family Lacertidae; genus Podarcis; species Podarcis vaucheri. Next base: position 129,963,305 of record NC_138761.1, read on the forward strand.
ATAAAGTGGCATTTCGTTTTTTTATTTTTTTAAACAAAGGTTGCAACACAGATAAGCTCCTGCGTTTTTAAGAGCCAGGCTAGATGCATTTGTTTGTTGATTCATGAGTCTGTCCCCAAGGGGGTTGGACTGGATGACCTTCGGGGTCCCTTCCAATGCAACAATTCTATGTTTCACAAGTACATGCAACAATACTTGGAGACTTAATAATTAATAATAAGGCTGTCTGACTTCCAGGAGCAACATGGGACCAAGGACCTGTGGTGGCTATTTGTGTTTTTGAGAAAATGGCTTACTGTGTTTTGGTGCTCTGGACAACTGCTGCATAGCATACTATTGCATAACAGACTCCCTCGGGAGATTGTGTACTCACCTTCCTTGGAGGTTTTTAAGCAGAGGTTGGATGACCATCAGTCATGGAAGCTTTAGCTGAGATTCCTGCATTGCAGGGGGTGGACTAGATGACCCTCGGGAACCCCTTCTGTGGTAAATGTAGCATAAATAAATAGTTACAGATGGTTAAGGTATTTTTAAAAAAAGAAAAAGAAGTATTGTTCAAATGCAGCACAAAGCTAATAAATAAATGGTAAAGTTCTTTTAGTAAGTTGCAGCGTCTGCACTTCCCGGAAGGTTCTACCACAGCAAAGAGCTGCACGTGTGAAGGGAGCTGAGCCCTCCCCTCCTTCAAGGGCCCTGAAAACCTGCCAACCCAGGCAGCCACCCCAGCACCCTGCACAAAGGCCAAATGAAAGACACACCCAACAAGTAACATTACATCCCGATCTGATTAGATGCTTAGCCTAAAATGGAAACATCAGAAACTCATCTTGCCATCGTCCTGGGGGTCCATGAAGGTATGTAAGCAGTGCTTTTTTCTTAAGGATAAACAGTTACCAGCATCTTTTTTTTCCCCTAGAAGAAACATACTGGTTAAAAGTGCAGCACTTACTGTAACAACTTCATGTTGCACCTTTTTTTCTAGAAGAAACACACTGGGTGTAGAGAGGTAGGGAGGTGGGAGCGGTAAAAAAAATGCTTGTCAAGAGAGACAGTGAACTGAAAATTTGGGGCCTGATAAAATGAGCTGGTGGAAAGAGAGAAGCAATATGCAAAGAAATATTGTAGCATCCTGCTTGTGGTTAACGCTTAGCTGGAATGAAATATTCAACGCAGCAACAGAGAAATAATAATTTATTTGTCAGACAAATAAATGAGAGGCACAGTGGTATATAGTTACCAAGCTCTGGCCTGGCCTCCTGCCATTATGGCCAGCACTTATATTCCCTTAATCCAGCCCCCCTTTGCTTCTCCTGTGGCTGCCTCTGTTCAATCAGCCTGGTTGGATTTCCTATTGGCTGATTGCTATAATTAATTCTAAAAGATACACCCATATCCTCCTGTCCTTATATGGAACACAAAGAGCTATATATTGTTACATCTATAAATGACAAATAAGTAGTAATATATCTTACATGTGTCTCAACAAGGCATCTTAATTACCAGCTCACCTCTTGCCTTCCTTGCCCTCCAAAACAGATGGTTAATAATTTAAAATTTTATCTTGAACAGATGTCAGAGACCTTGGGTTCATATTCTCATGCATCATCAATGAAATATCTCCTTTTGGAGGTCTTTAAACAAAGGTCTGACAACCATTTGTCATGCGGGCTCGTTTTGGCGTCTCTTGTCTGACAAGGGGGGCTAAATACAACTATATGAAATCTAGCATTTCTTAAATCATTTGCATAATTACATTTAAGACAATATATTTAATACATAACATAGATAGCTTTTTAGAAGGATAAACTTCCTCAAAGTAAAAAGGAAGAAACAGTTTACAGCCTCAAAATAAAATAGGAGAAAAAGCCTCTTCCCCTTTTCCCATGTGCCCTTGGCCTTTTGTCCTGTGGCTCAAGTTTAACGGTTTTATTATGTTTGGTCTCTGCCCTTTTTTTACACTCTCAGTCTGTAATTCCAGCTTTTACGACTTTGAGAATTGTTTTCTGCTATCAATCAAAAGGGGCCCTTGTCTAGGAGAATAAACATTACCAAGGTTGTAAACTGCTGGCTTGAAACTTTTGAAAATCTAAGCTCTCTCTTTAATATACAAGTCCTGATCAAACATTAATAAAATGCAGGCTTATTCAGATGCCACATTCCCCCCTTTCAAGCTCAAGGACCTTGCCACCAAGAGTCCTTGATAGCTTGAACTTCATCATATTCCTGAGTTAAAGCTCTGTATAGGGCCATGATATGAGGTAGAGTTTCATTCGAAATCATCTTGCTAATTGTACTTCTAAAACATGAAATGATACTTGGCATCATACATAAAACCATCACTACTACTGTCAAGAAAAACAAGCAAGTATCCCTTTTAGGTAACAAATTGATGAGCCATCCCATATCCCATCCTTCCCATGTTTGTACTGGGACATGTGCTATACTCTCCTTCTTTGTGGCCAACACACGGATTGCCTCACCATTATCTGAAATGTTAAAGCAACAGGCATTCCCTGTCAAGTTCAAGACTCCACATAGGGCTCCCTGCTTGGCAAGTACATAATCCATTCCCATTTACAGCTGCAAAATGACGGCTCTACTTTCATCCAGCTGTTATGCAATAAGTTCCACTACTGCTTGCAATCGAATTATTCTGTTCAGATTATAAATAGGATCCCGTGCCCCTTGTATGGGCTCACCAGGATTCCAGGAGGCAGGATCATAATAGGCTATAATACGCTCTGGTGGCCAATCATCAGTACCGCTCCAACTTTGGGTACTTCCTCCTGCTATATGAGAAATATCAGCGTTTCTTCGTGTTCGCTTTGCTGAACTAGTGGGCATAATCCACACTGGTGGTAAAACCCCCATCCCAGGAAACAAGTCCCACTCCATTTGGAAGGGAGTTTCTTGTATGCCCATTCTCCACATATCCACCACAACCATCGGGTCTGAGGGTTTTGGTATGTGGAGTGCATAAGGCAAAGTATCACAAGGGGTATAGAGTTCACAGTGCAGTATGTTAGATTGCCTTTTTCTGTCACAGTTATGTTTCATACCACTTTCCATGCATGAATAAAAGAAGGTGCACAGGGCAAGGCATTCCGAGTTCGATAGGTAGTACCGTTTGCCCAGGTATTCTTAATATTATCCCAGGTATAGTGACAATGAGAAGAGCCTATCATGGTAGAATCAGCTGCATCTGATGATTTATGTACACAGAATTCCCCTTGTACAGGTATAACTCGTAATGGTTTAGTTGAGTTCCATCCAGGGAAATTCTGTACTTCTGTGTGGTGTGGCATTTCGCTTACCCTACCAATGGCATTTTAATGGTATTAGTAATAAGGGCATACCTCCCTCTGAATCATCTGGCCCAAGAGAGCAAACAAGGCAATTGGTCCTATTTGCAACATTGGCTACCATTTCAGCTAAACCTACCCACATATTGTGGTCATAGCGGAATCCATATTTAGCAAATTTGGTCAGATTCAAGGACCCTTCCCCTTCCCAAGGGATCAGGATTAATAATAAAATCATGTTGATGTCTAGCATATGCATTCCTTTCACAAAAGATTACCTTATTGTGATAGCAAATAAATATCAGTCCCAATATAATTCCCCCAGTGACAGAAATGGGGAACCACCAAGACCAAAACATATATCCCAAGGATCCCCAATGTGTAATATCTCTGATAATTGTTCCACAAGGGGGCAATCAATCAATTGTATAAGAGAATCTTTCCGCTCACAGTCGCTGGTTCAGGCGCTCCTCAAGCTTCAGGCGTGCGCAGGTCAGCCAGCTTCCAGTGTTGTGGCTGCAGCAGGCCGGTCGTCTAATGTCGCCCGTGACCCAGCCCGTTCCCCGTAGGGCTAGATACAGGGGTTTTTGGAGAGAGTCAGTTTTAAAGGATTAGAGGGGTCACCTTTGCACGTCCAACTGCCTTCGGACTTCTTCAAACGGGAGTGATGAATCCAGGGGGGTCACCTCAGCTACCTTCACCGCTGTTGGAGTAGAGAGCAAGACGGTGTAAGGTCCACGCCACTTAGGTGCAAGTGGATCACGTTTCCACTCTTTCACCCATATGCTATGCCAGCCTGGAGCTGATGAATCGGCACGGCAATGCTGCACGGCGTGCGCTCGAGGGCCCACCTGTTAAGATAAAAACAAACAAACCAACACGGGAGAGAGACAAAAACACGGGAGAGAGATTGCACTTGTCCCTGTGTCGCATGGTCTCCTATTTGTTTGAGGTCAGTTGGAATATCCTGAACAAAGGAGGGCGGCCTCCCATACAGGAGCTCAAAAGGTGACAACTTAAGTCTTTTTGTGGGTGTGCACCGAACACGAAACAGTGTTATGGGTAACACGTCTACCCTCCTGAGACTTTAGACATATTAGTGGGCTTCTGGCATGCCCTGCAGATACCTTGCGCAAGCGTCTGGCGGTACGTGGTAAGCCTGGCCAGGTGAATTGCATTGTTTGGATCCCAATTAGGATCTTCCAAGGGAAAGTTGTCCTGGAGATGACGGTCAATATTATAAATATTTCCCACTCTGGCCTGCTCACGCAAATATATCTGTGCCTTTTCAATTATGTCTCTCCTTTCCTCAGTGGTGAAGAGAGTATTCAGGAGCTGGCGACAATCTGTCCAAGTAGGACTATGAGTATTTACTATTGAAGTCACCAAGTCCATCATAGCCCGAGGTTTTTCTGCGAAAGATAGGGTGTTTTCCAATTCATCAGAACCGTAGTTGTGAATGGAATGTACTGGAGGATCGAAGTTCAAGGTGGCCGTGTTCCGAGTTGCCCATTAACCAGCACAGGCTCCTCAAGTGCATCAAATACTCTTCTAAGAGGGGCTACGACGTGACCTTTCTCTTCGCTTTGCTCTAGGGGCCTCAAATCATAGGGGATGGTATTTGTCCCAAGGCGTTCTTTTAGCAGCTTTATACGCCTGGCTGTATTGCTTGCTGACCGATTAAGGTCTCCCTGTAACTTCTGTAATAATTCTCTAGGACTTGGATATACAGGGGTTTGGGGTAGGCAATCAGTTATTCCACTAAAAGAGACTGTAGATGGAGTTCTACTGGGACTCACAGGTGGAATAACCACTTCTGCTTGGGCTTTATTATAGGACTCCAATGCCTCCTGAAGATATTTATCATAATCTATCAAGGAATCAAGTTCTGTGACTCCACCCCCATTATTCATTCCACTTTCTTGCCTTGGGGTTACAACTGGTGGAGGGTTTGAATTAGGCTCCCTTCGATGTGGGATAGCATAGGGTGGAGATGGAAGCAGCTCTTCCTCTGGTCCCTCAAAAATGGGTTTGAGTTTATTTGGCAAGATTCCTTTCCTAGCTTCGGCTTTTACAGCCAATAATTTGCATCGTTGGACTTTGCATTCCCTTATCCATGGAGGATTTTTATTTAATGTGCTCAGCCAGGAATCTATATATGAAAATTGTTCTGGGCACCCTCCAGTATCTTTGGCGATGTTAGGCCAAAGTTTGCTTACTAAATTTATATCAAAGGTTCCTTGAGATGGCCATCCAGTATTTTGTTTCGGCCACTCTAGTTCACATAACGTTCTCAGGCGCTCTGGCGTCATTTTGACTCCATATGCCCCTGAGAAGGCTTTCTTAAAATTATTTAACATACATTTAAAAGGTGTATTTCCCCCCTTTGAACCCCCAACTCCCATTGTATGGCCCTGTGAAGTATCCACTCAGTCACTCACACACACACACCTTACTGGGAAACGAAGTAGTACTCACTCCACACTTAGGTCAGCTACACATTGTACTTTCTCACACATGCAATGCGCCAGATACTTCAACCATACTCTACCTCCCAATCTTCCCTTTTCCCTACACCAGACTACCATCTGATGTACCCAGCCACCTAGCGTACTCAGTTCCCCTTTACTGAGACGCAGAAGTTTGATCAGGACTTCTCTTCCTCCCAATTAATTGGAGGGCCAAAACCCCTTAGTGCACTTACCCTTAGCTGGTTCCCTGTTTATTTCTCTGGTCCCCCCCGGTCCGTCGCCGTCAGTGGGCAGGGTATCAGACAGACGAGACTGCTGCGTTCCCCTGGAAAAAATTTTTCCAGTGCGCGCTGGGTAGGCAATCAGTTGTCCTCTCTCTTGTACCCCGTCCAGTAAGGCGAAGGGGCTGCGTTCCAGCAGACCACTTATCCGAGTCGCAGGCACCATAAAATGTAGCATCCTGCTTGTGGTTAACGCTTAGCTGGAATGAAATATTCAACGCAGCAACAGAGAAATAATAATTTATTTGTCAGACAAATAAATGAGAGGCACAGTGGTATATAGTTACCAAGCTCTGGCCTGGCCTCCTGCCATTATGGCCAGCACTTATATTCCCTTAATCCAGCCCCCCTTTGCTTCTCCTGTGGCTGCCTCTGTTCAATCAGCCTGGTTGGATTTCCTATTGGCTGATTGCTATAATTAATTCTAAAAGATACACCCATATCCTCCTGTCCTTATATGGAACACAAAGAGCTATATATTGTTACATCTATAAATGACAAATAAGTAGTAATATATCTTACATGTGTCTCAACAAGGCATCTTAATTACCAGCTCACCTCTTGCCTTCCTTGCCCTCCAAAACAGATGGTTAATAATTTAAAATTTTATCTTGAACAGATGTCAGAGACCTTGGGTTCATATTCTCATGCATCATCAATGAAATATCTCCTTTTGGAGGTCTTTAAACAAAGGTCTGACAACCATTTGTCATGCGGGCTCGTTTTGGCGTCTCTTGTCTGACAAGGGGGGCTAAATACAACTATATGAAATCTAGCATTTCTTAAATCATTTGCATAATTACATTTAAGACAATATATTTAATACATAACATAGATAGCTTTTTAGAAGGATAAACTTCCTCAAAGTAAAAAGGAAGAAACAGTTTACAGCCTCAAAATAAAATAGGAGAAAAAGCCTCTTCCCCTTTTCCCATGTGCCCTTGGCCTTTTGTCCTGTGGCTCAAGTTTAACGGTTTTATTATGTTTGGTCTCTGCCCTTTTTTTACACTCTCAGTCTGTAATTCCAGCTTTTACGACTTTGAGAATTGTTTTCTGCTATCAATCAAAAGGGGCCCTTGTCTAGGAGAATAAACATTACCAAGGTTGTAAACTGCTGGCTTGAAACTTTTGAAAATCTAAGCTCTCTCTTTAATATACAAGTCCTGATCAAACATTAATAAAATGCAGGCTTATTCAGATGCCACATTCCCCCCTTTCAAGCTCAAGGACCTTGCCACCAAGAGTCCTTGATAGCTTGAACTTCATCATATTCCTGAGTTAAAGCTCTGTATAGGGCCATGATATGAGGTAGAGTTTCATTCGAAATCATCTTGCTAATTGTACTTCTAAAACATGAAATGATACTTGGCATCATACATAAAACCATCACTACTACTGTCAAGAAAAACAAGCAAGTATCCCTTTTAGGTAACAAATTGATGAGCCATCCCATATCCCATCCTTCCCATGTTTGTACTGGGACATGTGCTATACTCTCCTTCTTTGTGGCCAACACACGGATTGCCTCACCATTATCTGAAATGTTAAAGCAACAGGCATTCCCTGTCAAGTTCAAGACTCCACATAGGGCTCCCTGCTTGGCAAGTACATAATCCATTCCCATTTACAGCTGCAAAATGACGGCTCTACTTTCATCCAGCTGTTATGCAATAAGTTCCACTACTGCTTGCAATCGAATTATTCTGTTCAGATTATAAATAGGATCCCGTGCCCCTTGTATGGGCTCACCAGGATTCCAGGAGGCAGGATCATAATAGGCTATAATACGCTCTGGTGGCCAATCATCAGTACCGCTCCAACTTTGGGTACTTCCTCCTGCTATATGAGAAATATCAGCGTTTCTTCGTGTTCGCTTTGCTGAACTAGTGGGCATAATCCACACTGGTGGTAAAACCCCCATCCCAGGAAACAAGTCCCACTCCATTTGGAAGGGAGTTTCTTGTATGCCCATTCTCCACATATCCACCACAACCATCGGGTCTGAGGGTTTTGGTATGTGGAGTGCATAAGGCAAAGTATCACAAGGGGTATAGAGTTCACAGTGCAGTATGTTAGATTGCCTTTTTCTGTCACAGTTATGTTTCATACCACTTTCCATGCATGAATAAAAGAAGGTGCACAGGGCAAGGCATTCCGAGTTCGATAGGTAGTACCGTTTGCCCAGGTATTCTTAATATTATCCCAGGTATAGTGACAATGAGAAGAGCCTATCATGGTAGAATCAGCTGCATCTGATGATTTATGTACACAGAATTCCCCTTGTACAGGTATAACTCGTAATGGTTTAGTTGAGTTCCATCCAGGGAAATTCTGTACTTCTGTGTGGTGTGGCATTTCGCTTACCCTACCAATGGCATTTTAATGGTATTAGTAATAAGGGCATACCTCCCTCTGAATCATCTGGCCCAAGAGAGCAAACAAGGCAATTGGTCCTATTTGCAACATTGGCTACCATTTCAGCTAAACCTACCCACATATTGTGGTCATAGCGGAATCCATATTTAGCAAATTTGGTCAGATTCAAGGACCCTTCCCCTTCCCAAGGGATCAGGATTAATAATAAAATCATGTTGATGTCTAGCATATGCATTCCTTTCACAAAAGATTACCTTATTGTGATAGCAAATAAATATCAGTCCCAATATAATTCCCCCAGTGACAGAAATGGGGAACCACCAAGACCAAAACATATATCCCAAGGATCCCCAATGTGTAATATCTCTGATAATTGTTCCACAAGGGGGCAATCAATCAATTGTATAAGAGAATCTTTCCGCTCACAGTCGCTGGTTCAGGCGCTCCTCAAGCTTCAGGCGTGCGCAGGTCAGCCAGCTTCCAGTGTTGTGGCTGCAGCAGGCCGGTCGTCTAATGTCGCCCGTGACCCAGCCCGTTCCCCGTAGGGCTAGATACAGGGGTTTTTGGAGAGAGTCAGTTTTAAAGGATTAGAGGGGTCACCTTTGCACGTCCAACTGCCTTCGGACTTCTTCAAACGGGAGTGATGAATCCAGGGGGGTCACCTCAGCTACCTTCACCGCTGTTGGAGTAGAGAGCAAGACGGTGTAAGGTCCACGCCACTTAGGTGCAAGTGGATCACGTTTCCACTCTTTCACCCATATGCTATGCCAGCCTGGAGCTGATGAATCGGCACGGCAATGCTGCACGGCGTGCGCTCGAGGGCCCACCTGTTAAGATAAAAACAAACAAACCAACACGGGAGAGAGACAAAAACACGGGAGAGAGATTGCACTTGTCCCTGTGTCGCATGGTCTCCTATTTGTTTGAGGTCAGTTGGAATATCCTGAACAAAGGAGGGCGGCCTCCCATACAGGAGCTCAAAAGGTGACAACTTAAGTCTTTTTGTGGGTGTGCACCGAACACGAAACAGTGTTATGGGTAACACGTCTACCCTCCTGAGACTTTAGACATATTAGTGGGCTTCTGGCATGCCCTGCAGATACCTTGCGCAAGCGTCTGGCGGTACGTGGTAAGCCTGGCCAGGTGAATTGCATTGTTTGGATCCCAATTAGGATCTTCCAAGGGAAAGTTGTCCTGGAGATGACGGTCAATATTATAAATATTTCCCACTCTGGCCTGCTCACGCAAATATATCTGTGCCTTTTCAATTATGTCTCTCCTTTCCTCAGTGGTGAAGAGAGTATTCAGGAGCTGGCGACAATCTGTCCAAGTAGGACTATGAGTATTTACTATTGAAGTCACCAAGTCCATCATAGCCCGAGGTTTTTCTGCGAAAGATAGGGTGTTTTCCAATTCATCAGAACCGTAGTTGTGAATGGAATGTACTGGAGGATCGAAGTTCAAGGTGGCCGTGTTCCGAGTTGCCCATTAACCAGCACAGGCTCCTCAAGTGCATCAAATACTCTTCTAAGAGGGGCTACGACGTGACCTTTCTCTTCGCTTTGCTCTAGGGGCCTCAAATCATAGGGGATGGTATTTGTCCCAAGGCGTTCTTTTAGCAGCTTTATACGCCTGGCTGTATTGCTTGCTGACCGATTAAGGTCTCCCTGTAACTTCTGTAATAATTCTCTAGGACTTGGATATACAGGGGTTTGGGGTAGGCAATCAGTTATTCCACTAAAAGAGACTGTAGATGGAGTTCTACTGGGACTCACAGGTGGAATAACCACTTCTGCTTGGGCTTTATTATAGGACTCCAATGCCTCCTGAAGATATTTATCATAATCTATCAAGGAATCAAGTTCTGTGACTCCACCCCCATTATTCATTCCACTTTCTTGCCTTGGGGTTACAACTGGTGGAGGGTTTGAATTAGGCTCCCTTCGATGTGGGATAGCATAGGGTGGAGATGGAAGCAGCTCTTCCTCTGGTCCCTCAAAAATGGGTTTGAGTTTATTTGGCAAGATTCCTTTCCTAGCTTCGGCTTTTACAGCCAATAATTTGCATCGTTGGACTTTGCATTCCCTTATCCATGGAGGATTTTTATTTAATGTGCTCAGCCAGGAATCTATATATGAAAATTGTTCTGGGCACCCTCCAGTATCTTTGGCGATGTTAGGCCAAAGTTTGCTTACTAAATTTATATCAAAGGTTCCTTGAGATGGCCATCCAGTATTTTGTTTCGGCCACTCTAGTTCACATAACGTTCTCAGGCGCTCTGGCGTCATTTTGACTCCATATGCCCCTGAGAAGGCTTTCTTAAAATTATTTAACATACATTTAAAAGGTGTATTTCCCCCCTTTGAACCCCCAACTCCCATTGTATGGCCCTGTGAAGTATCCACTCAGTCACTCACACACACACACCTTACTGGGAAACGAAGTAGTACTCACTCCACACTTAGGTCAGCTACACATTGTACTTTCTCACACATGCAATGCGCCAGATACTTCAACCATACTCTACCTCCCAATCTTCCCTTTTCCCTACACCAGACTACCATCTGATGTACCCAGCCACCTAGCGTACTCAGTTCCCCTTTACTGAGACGCAGAAGTTTGATCAGGACTTCTCTTCCTCCCAATTAATTGGAGGGCCAAAACCCCTTAGTGCACTTACCCTTAGCTGGTTCCCTGTTTATTTCTCTGGTCCCCCCCGGTCCGTCGCCGTCAGTGGGCAGGGTATCAGACAGACGAGACTGCTGCGTTCCCCTGGAAAAAATTTTTCCAGTGCGCGCTGGGTAGGCAATCAGTTGTCCTCTCTCTTGTACCCCGTCCAGTAAGGCGAAGGGGCTGCGTTCCAGCAGACCACTTATCCGAGTCGCAGGCACCATAAAATGTAGCATCCTGCTTGTGGTTAACGCTTAGCTGGAATGAAATATTCAACGCAGCAACAGAGAAATAATAATTTATTTGTCAGACAAATAAATGAGAGGCACAGTGGTATATAGTTACCAAGCTCTGGCCTGGCCTCCTGCCATTATGGCCAGCACTTATATTCCCTTAATCCAGCCCCCCTTTGCTTCTCCTGTGGCTGCCTCTGTTCAATCAGCCTGGTTGGATTTCCTATTGGCTGATTGCTATAATTAATTCTAAAAGATACACCCATATCCTCCTGTCCTTATATGGAACACAAAGAGCTATATATTGTTACATCTATAAATGACAAATAAGTAGTAATATATCTTACATGTGTCTCAACAAGGCATCTTAATTACCAGCTCACCTCTTGCCTTCCTTGCCCTCCAAAACAGATGGTTAATAATTTAAAATTTTATCTTGAACAGATGTCAGAGACCTTGGGTTCATATTCTCATGCATCATCAATGAAATATCTCCTTTTGGAGGTCTTTAAACAAAGGTCTGACAACCATTTGTCATGCGGGCTCGTTTTGGCGTCTCTTGTCTGACAAGGGGGGCTAAATACAACTATATGAAATCTAGCATTTCTTAAATCATTTGCATAATTACATTTAAGACAATATATTTAATACATAACATAGATAGCTTTTTAGAAGGATAAACTTCCTCAAAGTAAAAAGGAAGAAACAGTTTACAGCCTCAAAATAAAATAGGAGAAAAAGCCTCTTCCCCTTTTCCCATGTGCCCTTGGCCTTTTGTCCTGTGGCTCAAGTTTAACGGTTTTATTATGTTTGGTCTCTGCCCTTTTTTTACACTCTCAGTCTGTAATTCCAGCTTTTACGACTTTGAGAATTGTTTTCTGCTATCAATCAAAAGGGGCCCTTGTCTAGGAGAATAAACATTACCAAGGTTGTAAACTGCTGGCTTGAAACTTTTGAAAATCTAAGCTCTCTCTTTAATATACAAGTCCTGATCAAACATTAATAAAATGCAGGCTTATTCAGATGCCACATTATATATATACATTTCGTTCTCTTTATTTGAAACCACATGGTTTTCTGCAAAAGGCAGAACTGCTACAGGACATTGCAAGAGAATTCATGTTCAGCGCTTTCTACAGAGCAAGCGGTCGCCATGGAGACAGCAGCCATGCACCAGTACTGGAGCTATGGGAGACATGATTACTTTCAGAATCGGCCTATGAGAAAGGAGAGACACATCTGCCAGCATCTTGTCATGTATGTCAAGATGCCATATACTAAGGCTATAGTCAGAGGCTCTGATATGTTTTTATTGTGCTGCTTGATTATGACATTTTAATCATTTGGTTGGTTATAGTAGAAAGGTGAGGGTAAAGGACCTCTGGATGGTTAAGTCCAGTCAAAGGCAACTATGGCGGAAGCCACAGGACACGGAAACGCCATTTAACCTTCCCACCACAACTGTACCTTTTTATCTACTTGCACTGGCATGCTTTCGAACTGCTAGATGATGATGATGATAATGATGATTAGATTAGCAGAAGCTGGGACAGAGCAACGGAAACTCACCCTGTCGCATGGATTTGAATGGCCAACCTTCCGATCGGCAAGCCCAAGAGGCTCAGTGGTTTAGACCACAGCGCCACCCATTCCCCTGAGTTATAGTAGTATTGAGGGGGTTTAGTAATAAAATTTGTATTTGTTTCAAAATTTTGAAGCATGGGGAAAGTCACCAACCAAGCCAGTGGTGGGCATGCTGTTGCTCTGACCTTGACCATCCAAAAAAACAAGTAGCTCTCCTTGATTTAAAAAGCCTGTTAGGCTATTACAGTGAGACACGTTTCTGCATAAAATGTAGTTTGGGTCTTAATCTGGAGCAAAGATGACCGGAACCTGCCAAGCCTGCTTTTGTTCAAGGCCCTGTTTATACTTGGATTTGCCAAGCTGTTCGAAACTTGACAGCTACCCTATTTAGAACTTTAATCTAAATAAAACCTGGGCCATGAGTCAGTTTTGTAGTGTGGAAACTTGAAAGTCTGCATGTTCTCACACTGGAATATATCACTGTATCATTTTGTCAAAAGTCTCTTACATGCTTAATGTTTTAAAACAAGCAGTGCCCTGAGGATAAACAGTGGATTCTGCCCCAAATGTTAATTTCTGGGCAAGTGCTAAATCTATACCCAGAGCTCTCAATTGCATGAATATTGTGCAAAGCTGCTCTTTGATTTCACAAACTGGCAGTTGTCCAGCTTGCACATACAAATGTCATCCCTCTTCCTGTAAAACTGTAACAGTATTTCAGTGGAGATTTACTTCAGCAAGCTTAGAAAACATAGACACACATTTGGACACATCACGCCACGTGGAGGTCAGCATTAAACTGAAAAACCAAAACACACTTGGCACATATGTGGCCAAACTATATCCTGCCTTAATAAGGTTCTATGTGGCAAATTTCATACAACAGTCAGCATCCAAACCGTCAGCATCCAAAATAGACCAAAAAAAGGAGGGAGGAAAATCTCAATACCTGTATGCAGTATAGAATTTTAGTAGCAAACAAGTCCAATGAGTTTTCGCCTACATCAATTTTAGCCCTTGATCAGGAGTCAAAATGCAAAGTTGAAACTAAAGGTTAACTGAAGCATAATTTATAGTAAGCTTCTTCTAAGGCATACAAAGTAAAGTGATGGATGGACAAGGTGTTACAGAAAATCTCATGCTGGTGTATACACCATACTCTTAAAGTATACACCCAAAAAACCAGGGGAACCGTAGTTTACCCCCATGGTGCTACAATTCCCAGCACTATTAACAACCTACAGTTTGCATGGTTCTTGGGGGGGGATGTGTTTTGAACGTATAGTGTGCATGGAAAATCAAAGAGAGAGAGATAAAAATGAGGAGCTGCATTTCAAATTGATACGACATATATATTAGATCTGAAAGAACACCCTGTTGCTATTTGATGCTTATGAATGCATCTTCACAGCCTTGCCCAGTCTGACAGGTTGCCATGGAAACAGCAGTGTCAGCATCCAGCAGTCCATTTGTAAATGGACGGCTCCATGTTCCGTATCTCTAAAGTTGAGTGTGTGCTTGTGTAGGTGCTGAAATAAATTGTTTTAGATTTATCAAGAGTTTCACCTGATAACAAGCAACTGAAGATAAAACAGCAGTAAAGAAAGATAAAATGATACTCCCCAGAAAATGTTACTTGGCCCAGAACAAAACACCCCAAACACAGAGCAGAGGCAGCTCAGGACAATCTGCTGCCTTGGGCAAAGCTCAAGATGGTGCCTTCTCCTAAGGCACAGACAGAAGCCAATTTGACTGGTAGTTTAATCTTCAATACTGGTAAAAGGACTGCATCCAGAGGACAGCAGGCTAATGCAAGGGGTACAGGCCAGACAACATGGCACTCACATGGCATTGTCCCTCCCTGCACCTCAGCACCTGTCACCTGAGGCAACTGCCTCCCTCTGCCTCATCGTAGGGCTGGCCCAGAAGAAAGGTATTAGTTTGGTCTTAGGAAACACAATCAGCTGGTTTGATTTCACTCCTCAATATACAGCTTTACAATGCAGAGAAATAATGTTTGGTTTCATTTCAGTACACACCTGCCATATCTCCTTCAAGCCCTACCCATTCCTCCATGCAAATTGATGCTAGCATATCCTTAAAGTCCTTCAGTGAGGGAAGCTGTTAGCCGTCCTATGCATTACACAGCAGAATGAGGCCGTTGTCTGAGGAATTCCTGACTGTACCACTTCAGGTGGCAGCAGGTGAGTCCCTCTTCCTGATCTGCTACCCTCTGACTCACCTAGCTGCTCCTCACTTCTGGGCTGGCCTCATCCTCAAGTGCAGGGCAGGCCCAATATATTTTGGCACCTGAGGCAAACCACCAAATGCTGCTCTCCGCCTGCCAGGGAAGAAGGGCTTGGTAAAGGCCAACATCAGGAGCAAAGGTGGAATAAAGATCTGCTGCATCAGGACCTGCGGTCCCTGTGGATCCTGCCATCTGAGGCAGTTGCCTCACCTTGCCTCATGTGTGGGCCGGTCCAGCTCAAGGGTGCAGCAGCAAAGAAGAAGGCAGGCCTGGCTCCACCGGCAGGCCTCTGCTAATTGCTTCTCTTTCTGCCTTGTGCTGGACCTACACGGACCTGTTTAACCTTATTAGAATGATATTAGATATGTTTTTCTAAAATATCACAGGGCCTACTTGTAAATTAAAACTGTTTCTTTGTTTTCTCCATCAAAACAGTTTCCCTGCTGATGGTTGCTGGTTGCTCTGCAGGGCCCTCTGGTGTCACATTTTAATAATGCATTACGAAGGTTAAAAGTAAGATGTCATGTAACCCAAAGGGTTCTCATCAATGGTTCCTCTTCATCCTGGAGAAGAGTGACTGGTGGGGTGCCACAGGGTTCTGTCTTGGGCCCGGTCTTATTCAACATCTTTATCAACGACTTGGATGATGGACTCAAGGGCATCCTGATCAAATTTGCAGATGACACCTGTCAGCGCTGCCTCAGGTCCCAGCTCACAGAGGACCAACGCCAGTTGCTCTTTATAAACAAAAGTCTTTATTGTGGTTCATTGTTGGTTTGACACCCATGGCGCGCAGCGCTACGTCTGAGTCCTTAGACCGGCGAAGCTCCGTCTGACTCCTCCCCCCCCCTGCACCAGTTCAAGACCCGAGCCTTGCTCCACCTCTTCCTCTCCTCCTTTTGCTCCTTTCTCCTCCGGGTCCTCCTGTCCTCTGGGGTTACCTCTTTCCTACTTTCTTCGGAGGCGGATTCTTCTGACTCCTCCCCACCCTTCCGGCGGGCTTTAGGACCTGGCTCCCAATCCGGGTTTTCTGCTGGCCCGCGCGCCTCCACATTTGAACTTGGCGCGCGCGCCCAGCCGCCTACTTTCCTCCTAACGGCTACACTGCTCCCCTCACTGCTTTCTCCTTCAGGGAGGCTGGCCCGACCTGCTCTTCCCTCCGCCCCTCCACTCTCTGACGGAGGCGTGGTCAGTCCAGCCTCACTCTCTCCTCCTGCAGGAGGCTCTTGTTTTAATCCTTGGGCTTCTTCCCCCCCGCTACGCTCTGGTGGGGAAGCTACCCCTGATTTCCAGCTGCCGCTTGGAGACTCCCCACTAGCCCCCCTTGCCCTGCCTCTGGGGGCCCCCTTCTGGGAATCCTCTGATTCGCTGGAGAGACTCATGGAATCTCTCTGATCACTGGCATACCCTCCTGAGCTCCCCTCAGATTGTTCCCCTTCGCTCTCCATCTCCTCCTTCCCCTATGGCTCAGCCCCTGAGCCCATGACAACACCAAACTGGGAGGGGTGGCTAACACCCCAGAGGACAGGATCACACTTCAAAACGACCTTGACCGATTAGAGAACTGGGCCAAAACAAACAAGATGAATTTTAACAGGGAGAAATGTAAAGTATTGCACTTGGGCAAAAAAAATGAGAGGCACAAATACAAGATGGGGGACACCTGGCTTGAGAGCAGTACATGTGAAAAGGATCTAGGAGTCTTGGTTGACGACAAACTTGACATGAGCCAACAGTGTGACGCGGCAGCTAAAAAAGCCAATGCAATTCTGGGCTGCATCAATAGGAGTATAGCATCTAGATGAAGGAAAGTAATAGTGCCACTGTATTCTGCTCTGGTCAGACCTCACCTGGAGTACTGTGTCCAGTTCTGGGCACCACAGTTCAAGAAGGATACTGACAAACTGGAACGTGTCCAGAGGAGGGCAACCAAAATGGTCAAATGCCTGGAAACGATGCCTTATGAGGAACGGCTAAGGGAGCTGGGCATGTTTAGCCTGGAGAAGAGGAGGTTAAGGGGTGATATGATAGCCATGTTCAAATATATAAAAGGATGTCACATAGAGGAGGGAGAAAGATTCCACCTAAACATTAAGAAGAACTTCCTGACAGTAAGAGCTGTTTGACAGTGGAATTTGCTGCCAAGGAGTGTGGTGGAGTCTCCTTCTTTGGAGGTCTTTAAGCAGAGGCTTGACAACCATATGTCAGGAGTGCTCTGATGGTGTTTCCTGCTTGGCAGGGGGTTGGACTCGATGGCCCTTGTGGTCTCTTCCAACTCTATGATTCTATGATTCTATGATCTACGTTGTGAAAACCGTTGTTGTTGTTTAGTTGTTTAGTCGTGTCCAACTCTTTGTGACCCCATGGACTAGAGCACGCCAGGCACTCCTGTCTTCCACTGCCTCCCGCAGTTTGGTCAGACTCATGTTTGTAGCTTCGAGAACACTGTCCAACCATCTCGTCCTCTGTCGTCCCCTTCTCCTTGTGCCCTCAATCTTTCCCAACATCAGTGTCTTTTCCAGGGAGTCTTCTCTTCTCATGAGGTGGCCAAAGTATTGGAGCCTCAGCTTCACGATCTGTCCTTCCAGTGAGCACTCAGGGCTAATTTCCTTAAGAATGGATGCATTTGATCTTGTTGCAGTCCATGGGACTCTCAAGAGTCTCCTCCAGCACCATAATTCAAAAGCATCAATTCTTCGACAATCAGCCTTCTTTATGGTCCAGCTCTCACTTCCATACATCACTACCGGAAAAAACCATGGCTTTAACTATACGGACCTTTGTTGGTAAGGTGATGTTTCTGCCTTTTCTTTTTTCTTTTCTTTTTCTTTTTGCTTTTTAAGATGCTGTCTAGGTGACAACCGTTACTTAATGTTTAAAACCATGAGTGTCGATCTGCCCTTTCAAATAGGAGCCTTGTTGTGAAATGTGATTGCTAAGAGATGACCAAGAGGAGCCAGTGAAGATGCCAGACTAAGGACCTGACCAAACCACAGAACCATCTGTCTTCAAGTTTAGTAAACGTACAAACCACTTTTTAAGAAAACATTCTTTGCAAAGCAGTGCATAACAACCAAACCAACCAACTTACGCACATCTTTAAAATAAGACCTGCATTTCATAATCATATATATATATATATATATAATCAGCAGAAAAATCGATCAACCCAGCAAAGACTATAAGCCACTTAAAGTTCCATCTGCACTCAAGGGAAACTGACTATAAATGTGTTATCTGACTTGAATGGTTTTGAATATAACTTTTTAATGAAAAGTTGATAATTTTTTATTCTGATGTTTATTCTTTGTCTACTTATGGATTAATTAATTTAGGGCAAATGCCCCTGTTATTGCTGGTAAACAATATAATTACAATTATAATTACATAGCAGTATATGCACAAATCAGACTTCCCAGTTTTAGTTTTTAAAAGGTGAGCCTCCCCCTCAGTAATAGGTTTATTGTATCATTTCTAAAGCTTCAGGAAAACCATGGTATGTGGGGCCAGCTTATATAATAGAATCAAGCCCCTCAGTGTTTTTTGGGCCAATCCATTTTTTGAAAGACAACAAGTTTACATATGGAACAAATGGATGGCAGATAGAATTTGTTAACACAAAATACGTATGGACTTTTCGAAATATAGAAAAGTATTCACATTCAGATACCAATACAAATAAAACAAACTGCTTGACATCTTCCCTAGGCTCTCATGGTACCCAGTTCAACGGCTACTGAACTTCTTTTGCAAATCTTGGCTGCCAGGCAACCGAAAATTTGATGAGGCAACGTGAGAAGCTTCAGAAGCATGATGTATATTAAAGAGTTGGTCTCTTCTGCCAGAAACACTATTTGGCAAGCTGCAGGATTCCTTCTGTGTGATCATTCTGAGACCTGTTTGACTAAAAGAAGCTGTTAGATGAGAAACAGAAATAGCAACTGGTGTTAATAGCTGCTGGTAAGCAGGCTGCATTGCAGCTGCTTTGCATGAAGGATGGCGAAAGGGGAGGTGGAGAATAAGACACAGAACCATGCGATACCTGCTGGCAGTCCAGTGGTACGAGGAGAGCCAGAGGGGAATCTGTAAATGCCTTTCCTACCGTCAGCTTTGACGCAAGAAACTGTGACAAGAGAAGGGGTGTTGAAATATACTCAGAGTCGCAAAGTGATTTCATGCTCTTTATTCAGCTCATAGTGGTGAGGAGGAATGAATGAAAGTCCCCTCACAGTATCTGCTTTATATACATTATTTACACAATGGGCTGCACATGATTGGCTAATTCCGGAATTCTACTGTAAGCCAATCAGGTTGTGGATTCACTTCTATCTGGAGCAGGATTGGGTGGTTCCTGCCAACCAATCATACTGCTGCATTGTTCTAGGACTAATCAGACTGCTTCAGTTTGGATCCTATTCAACTCAGTACATAACACCCCTCCCCTCTAAGTTCCAGTCCTGCCCGGGATGTCGCATTCATAGTCCCCAAGGTATGCCGGCGGCCTACGTGTACGTTGCGGCCTGGGGTGTTCCCTGGTCCGGGCTCCAGGTTCTGGCTCGTGTTCCAAGGATGCTGGCTGTGATGGGGCTGTTTGGTCTGGTGCAACCGGCTCGCTCAGTCGTGCTTCTGGTTCCGGTGTCCTTTCGGCCTCACGGGTCCTCTCTGTATTTACTGATTCTGCCTCTCCTGCTGGCCCCTCCTGCTCTATGGGCCTCACTGCCCCGCTGTTCCCTTGGGTCTCTTCTGACCTGTCCTCTTCCTGGTTTTCTCCCGGGAATCGTCGGCGTATCTGGTCGCAGTGGCGGCGCCAGCATTGCCCCCCATCCGTTAGCACCTCGTACGACACTGGCCCAGTGAACCTGGTGACTGTGGCGGGTACCCATGCTGGGCCTGCCCCAAAATTCTTTGCGTACACTGGGTCCTGGGCCTCGAAGGTCCGGGGGTTCCTGCCTTCCCCCACCACTACCTCATCCTGAGCTCTATCGGGGTGAA
Organism: Podarcis vaucheri; assembly: GCF_965113315.1. Classification (NCBI taxonomy): domain Eukaryota; kingdom Metazoa; phylum Chordata; class Lepidosauria; order Squamata; family Lacertidae; genus Podarcis; species Podarcis vaucheri. The sequence goes on from NC_138761.1 coordinate 129,983,462, forward strand.
GGCGGTCCAATCTGATTGCAAGGCGCCGACCCATTAGTAGTTCAGCGGGGCTCCGGCCAGTTGTTGAGCTGGGGGTGCTGTGCTGTGCTAGAAGGAATGTGGCAAGGCAGTACTCCCAGTCCCCTTGCGTCATGCGGCGAAGGGTGTCCTTGGTGGTCCGCACCATGCGTTCTGCTTGGCCATTGGTGGCAGGGTGGAACGGCGCCGAACGGATGTGGCGGATGGCGTTCTGTGCTGTGAAGGTTTGGAATTCTCCTGACGTAAATGCAGTCCCGTTGTCTGAGACGAGAGTGTCAGGGAGCCCGTGGGTTGCAAACAGCCTGCGTAGTACCCGGATGGCTGCGGACGTGGAAGTGGACGGTACCAGTGCGACTTCCAGCCATTTGGTGTAGGAGTCCACCACTACGAAGAATGTTTTCCCCTGAAAGGGGCCAGCGAAATCCACATGCAGGCGTGACCATGGTGCTCGGACGGACTCCCAGGATTGGACTGGGGCCCTTGGGGGATCTGGGCGGGATTCTTGGCAGGCCTGGCAGTGTTTGACCCAGGCCTCTATCTCTCAATCGATCCCCGGCCACCACACATAACTCCTGGCAAGGGCCTTCATTCTTACTACCCCTGGATGTGTCTCGTGTAGGGCTGTGAGGACCCTTTTGCAGAGGGGCTGGGGAACAACGACTCTGCTTCCCCATAACAGGCACCCCTTGTGGGCCGACAGTTCATGTTTGCGGGTTGTGTAGCCGGCGAATTCTGGCCCTGGACTGCTGCTGGGCCATCCCCTCCACACCCAGTACAGGACCCGGGAGATGACCCTATCTTTCTTGGAATGGTGTGCAACTTCTTGTGCCTGAATGGGGCGGTCGGGAAGCAGCTCCAGGCTCATAACCTCTTGTGCAGGTGCTGGGTCGGGGCCTGTTTCCGGTAGTGGTAGCCTGCTGAGGGCGTCCGCATGGCCCATCACCTTCCCAGGGCGGTGAATCAGTGCATACTGGTAGCTGGCAAGGAAAATTGACCACCTGAGGACGCGAGGAGACAGCACTTGGGGGGTCTGCTTTTCGGGGGCAAACAAGGCAAGCAACGGCTTGTGGTCAGTCACCACGGTGAAGGGCCGCCCGTACAAGAAATCATGGAATTTTTTTACTCCCTTCACGATTGCCAGACCCTCCTTGTCGATTTGCGAGTAGTTCCGCTTGGTTGCGTTGAGTGTCTGGGAAAAGTACGCCACCGGTACCTCTCTTCCATCTGGGAGTTGGTGCCCCAGGACAGCGCCAATGCCATAGGGTGAGGCGTCGCATGCTAGCACCACCGGCAGCCTCTCGTCGAAGTGTGCCAAGACAGAGTTTGAGACAAGCAAGTCCTTGACTGCCTGGAATGCGGCCTCCTGGCGCTGGCCCCACCCCCAAGGGGCCCGCTTGTCCAGGAGTCTGTGTAGGGGCTCCAAGACCGCCGCCTTGTGGGGAAGGAAGGAATGGTAAAAGTTCAATAGTCCCAAGAAGGCCTGAAGTTCAGTCTTGCTCTTGGGCGCTGGGGCATCACAAATGGCCCGTACCTTGTCCCCAGTTGGGTGGACCCCTTCTGCGTCCACCATAAATCCCAGAAAGTCCACCTGAGGCACTCCTAGTAGACATTTTTCCCGCTTCACCTTGAGACCCGCTGTCTGGAAATGGTGCAGAACGGTGCGGAGGCGGTCCTCAAACTCCTCTGGTGTGGGCCCGGCAATCAACACATCATCGAAGAAGGGGGTGACGCCAGGAATTCCTTTAAGGAGAGAGTCTATTAGATTCTGGAATATGCCTGGTGCCACGCTGACCCCGAATTGCAGCCGCTTTACCCTGAACGCTCCTCTATGCGTCACAATCGTCTGTGCCTCTGCTGTGGCCTCATCTACTGGCAGCTGTTTATATGCTTGGGCCAAGTCCAGCTTGCCAAAAAAATTCGACCCAGCCAGGGTGGCAAGGACATGGCTGACCACTGGCACTGGGTATGCGTGGGCCGTGAGGGCCTTGTTTATGGTACATTTGTAGTCTGCGCAGATGCTGACCAAACCATTAGGCTTGACAGGTGTGACGATTGGGGTTTCCCAGGGGGCATTAGGCACCGGCTCCAGTACTCCTCGCTCCACGAGTCGGTCCAATTCCTTGTCTATATGGGGTTTCAAGGCGAACGGGACCCGGCGGGCCTTGAGCCTGACCGGTCGTACTGCGGGGTCAAGCTGTAGCGCATTGGGGGGCCCGTATACTGTCCCAATTCCCCATCGGAAACCCCTGGAAATTCCTTGCATATGGCGTCCACGTCCACTTGTAAGCTAGTGTGGTTCACCCCGGTGACAGCTAGCCCCAGTGGTCCAAACCATGCCAATCCCAGTAAGCTAATGTAGGGGCCCTTGACCACAAGCAAGTCCAGTTGCCACGTCCGCCCTCGGTATTGCACCCTGAAGGTCCCCACGCCCATTGTGGGGACCTTACGTTTCTGGAAGTCCCGTAGGGTGAATGGGGCCGGCCTGAGTTTGGGACCCCCAGTAGGACACAGTTTCCTTAAGGTCCTTGCCGAGATTATGGATAGAGTTGAACCCGTGTCAAGCTCCATGCGGCATGGGGCCCCCTCTATCTGTACCTCTACATAAATTTTCTCTACCTTGGGGTGGGGCAACTGGTATACCTGGCAGTCCGTGAGCTCTGTCGAGTTGCCTTGGTGCGTTGGGCCCCGGGACCTAGGGCTCTTGGGTTGGTCATTTTATGCCTGTTGTTGGGTGGGCCGAGCCCGACACACCCGGGCAATGTGTCCCGATTTTCTGCACTGCCTGCATTCTGCGTTGCGGAAACGGCAGGTCCTCCTCTCGTGACTCTCCCCGCAGCTTGCGCAGTTTCCTCCTTCTCGTCGAGGCAGCTGTGGTCTGTGCGCTGCTTGAGTGTGCTGCTGTACTCGGTGCACCTCCTCCCTGTCGGATCCTGAGTCGCTGGTGAGGTCTTCGTGGTGGACCCTTGGTTGGGACGACAAGCTCGGCCATGCCTCTTGCGTCAACCTCTCGGCAGCTTCCGTTGCCAGGGCCTCCTCCAGAGCGACCTGGAACGTTAGGTCCTTCTTAGCTAGAGGCGTCGTTGCAGCTTCTCATCCTTCAGGCCACCGACGAGGCGGTCACGAAGCATGTTCTCCAGTTCTGAGAAGTTGCAGAACCGGGCGGCTTGGCGGAGAGAGGTCACAAACCCAGTTATGGTTTCCCCAGGGGCTTGTCGCTTTGCGTAGAAGGCATTTCGACGAGCCACCACTGAGGGCTGCGGCGAAAAGTGCCCCTTCAGCTGTTCCATTATTGTTTTGTATGGAACAGTAGCGACGTCTTCAGGTGCAAGAAGAGCCCGGGCGATTTCAAACGTCTCCTCTCCACAGACGCTGAAGAATATCGCCCTCTTCTTGGCATCTTCTTCGTTGGTGACCCCTTTGGCTTCTAGGAGGAAGGTGAAACGGGAGGCGTACGCTTCCCAGTCTCCAGATGCTGGGTTGAATGGCGAGAAGCTGCTGTTGGCTGCCATTCTGAGTTCCTTGTGTCCCGGAGCTGAAGCCTGGATACACGGTGCGAGGCAGCGGTGCGGCAGGTGGCGGTGGTGCGGTGCTGTGTGTGGTGGTCAGCTCAGCGGGATCCCACCTTCGTCGCCAGTGAAATATACTCAGAGTCGCAAAGTGATTTCATGCTCTTTATTCAGCTCATAGTGGTGAGGAGGAATGAATGAAAGTCCCCTCACAGTATCTGCTTTATATACATTACTTACACAATGGGCTGCACATGATTGGCTAATTCCGGAATTCTACTGTAAGCCAATCAGGTTGTGGATTCACTTCTATCTGGAGCAGGATTGGGTGGTTCCTGCCAACCAATCATACTGTTGCATTGTTCTAGGACTAATCAGACTGCTTCAGTTTGGATCCTATTCAACTCAGTACATAACAGGTGTCTATTCACCAAGCTCTGATTCCAAAGTGGGCTCTCGTGATTTGATCTGGGCGAGTTATGACCCAGATGGGATTAGGAGTCTACTTCAGAATTGGCGGTCCCTTTAAGAGCTGGTCTGAAGGCTGTGGCCTTGTCTCCGTTTCTGTACAATTTCCCCTGAGAGTGTTGGGATGTCACCAGGATGTGCTAATGACATCTAGCTCTCTTTATCTGACACACCTAAATCAGGAGGGGCTGGGGCTGTTTCAAACTGGTGTCTGTGCAGCTTCTGTTTGGTAGGGAGTGCCACACCATCTAGATATCTGTGTTATGCCTGATTTGAAGCTTGCAAAATCAAAAGTTGTTTATTCAGTAATAATTTTAAATATGTACCTGGTTAACATTAAAACAATTATACAAACAAATCCATAAATTAGCCAACAATGGAACAAATACAGGGAGCTAATCTGGACCAATAATCCTCCCCTCCAAACCAGTAACAAACCCACACAAGCCAATACGGCCTCAAACTAGTACTCTTTGCAGGTTTCTGACTTAGCCACACTGCCACTTGTCATGAGCCGATAAGTTTTCTGCTTGCCTCGTTGTCAGGGAACTGCCATCGGCTCAGGGGGGAGAGGGGGAAAGCCGGATGGATTACAGAGAGCCCCCAAAGATCGTGGGAAGCAGCTCCTCCTCAGCAGAGGAGGGTAACCACGCCTCCAGTGGAGAGGAGTTTCAGGGCTCGGAGGAGGCGAGGCAGTGCCAGGACACCTTGCCTGAGCAAAGCGGGGAGGAGAGAGGTCCTCCATTACCCATGCCCTTCTTCACGCCGAGAGGGGAGGCGCAGACTGGGTGTCAAGAAACTACTTTCCTGGGGAAGGTTTAAGGACCGGCCACTCATGGATTCTGCCAGTGAATGAGCCAGCCACGGGAGAGTGGTGCTCTGGACAGATAAGTTTATTTTGGCATCAAAAGCAAGGCTTCACAGCCGAGCAGGGAGGCATTTGCCTGCTTGCTCTCAAGCAACCCCTTGGAACCCTTACATCCGTGCTTTCCAGGTATGAGTCCAAGCTGCGTTTCATTTGTCCCAGGAAAACCTGCTGTTTAGCACTAAACTGGAACAAATGTCAATCTGCAGAAAACACAACAGGCACAAGAGATTGAATGGAAGATAAAACAAATTGTCAGAGCTGCTTCAAGATCCTAGCTCACAGAGGATCACGCTAGCCAGCGGTTACTTAGTAAAAGTCTTTATTGAATTACAGTTTCCATTCTCAAGCTGCTGCGTGCAACTCTACGTCTTATGGGTTAGACCGGCGAAGCTCCGTCTGAGTCTCCGCCCCCTGTACACCAGCTAAGTACCCTAGCCTTACTCCACCTTTTCCGCCTGACCGTTCTTCTCTGGGTCCCTCTGCCCCCCGTGGTCTCTTCCTTTCTGGACGCTTCTGACGCTGACCCCCCGGACCCTTCTGTCTCCTTGCGTCGGGCTTTAGGACCTGGCTCCCTTTCCGGGCTGCTTACTGCTCCACCTTCCTGTGTATTTGAACTTGGCGCGCGCGCCCAACCTTCCACTTGCCGCCTGACCGTTTCCTCGCTCCCCGATGGAGGTGTGGCCACTCCTGACTCATGCCCTCCCTCCTGCTGCGAGCTGCCAGAGCTCGGTACCTGGCGCCCTTCCTCTCCACTACGTTCTGTTGGTGATGCTGGCCCCGATTTCCAACTGCTGCTCTCTGAGCCCCCTCTGGACCCTTCTTCCTGGGGTGTCCCCCTAAGCTCCCCCCTTGCTCTGGCCACTGGCGCTCCTTCCTGTGAATCTTCTGATTCACTGGAAAGACTCGGAGATCTCGGGTCGTCGTCATCACTCATCTTTTCTTCTGCCTCCTCCCCCTCGCTCTCTGTTTCCTCCCTTGCCCTCGCCTCTGCTCCTGAACCCCTGACACAAATGAAACAAAAGACATTTGAATCGGCGGATAAATGCGGCAAACTTCTGGCATGGCAATTGAAGAAAAGACAGAAATTAAATACAGTTACAAACCTAGAAGTGGATGGAAAGAACATATCTAAACCTAACGAGATCAGAAACTGCTTTTTGAGTTATTTTAAAAAACTTTATTCTCAAGGACCACAAAATCAAGAGGATATAGACAGATTCCTTGATAAATATGGATTACAAAAGATCTCTCATCAAAGCAAGGTGGATCTAAACCAGAGAATAACAGAACAAGAGATAGAGGGTGCCATTCAAGACATGCAACTGGGCAAATCTCCAGGGCCAGATGGATTGACTTCCAGATATTACAAATCTCTGAAGGAGTGGCTGGTTCATCCGTTAAAGGAAGTCTGTAATGAGATCTTAGAGGGGAAAAGGGCACCAGAATCGTGGAAAGAAGCGTATATTTCACTCATACCAAAGACAGAAACTGAAAAGACTCAACTCAAGAACTACCGCCCAATATCATTACTTAATGTGGATTACAAAATTTTTGCAGACATTTTGGCAAAAAGGTTTAAAAGAGTGTTGATGGAGAAGATTCATAAGGACCAAGCAGGCTTTCTCCCAAAAAGGCACCTATCAGACAATGTAAGGAATATAATAGACATTTTGGAATTGCTAGAGGTGAAAATTAACACTAAAGCAGTGCTGATTTTTGTGGATGCGGAGAAAGCCTTTGATAACATTTCTTGGAGTTTTATGAAAAAGAATCTTCACGGGATGGGGGTAGGCCAAGGATTTGAGAATGGTCTGGGTGCGATATACTCTGAACAAAAAGCTAAGTTAATTGTAAATAATGTGGTAACTGAGGAACTCAGGATAGAAAAAGGAACACGACAGGGATGCCCTATTTCCCCACTGCTTTTTATTTCAGTTCTGGAGGTGTTGCTGAACATGATTAGAAATGACCAGCAGGTTAAAGGTGTACAGGTCAGAGATAAACACTATAAGTTAAGGGCATTTGCAGATGACTTAGTATTGACCTTACAAGAGCCTGACACTAGCACGAAAAGGGTGTTGGAGATAATCCAGCAATTCGGCCAGGTAGCTGGATTTAAATTGAACAAACAAAAAACGAAAGTCTTAGAAAAAAACTTAACAGCCATGGAGAAGGAGAAATTTCAAGAAGAGACAGGACTGACATTGGTTAAGAAGGTGAAATATCTAGGGGTTTATTTGACATCAAAAAATCTGAACTTGTATAAGGACAACTATGAAAAATGTTGGTTAGAAATTAAAAAAGATCTAGAAATATGGTCAAATTTGAAATTGTCAATGTTAGGCCGAATTGCAGTGATAAAGATGAATGTATTGCCTAGAATGTTATTTTTGTTCCAAACTTTGCAGATTCTCGACAAGATGGACTGTTTCAAGAGGTGGCAGAAAGATATTTCGAAGTTTGTCTGGCAGGGCAAAAAGCCCAGAATTAAATTTAAAATACTGACAGATGCTAAAGAAAGAGGGGGATTTGCCCTGCCGGACTTAAAATTGTACTATGAAGCAGCAGCATTTTGCTGGCTGAAAGAGTGGATGCTCCTCGAGAACACAGACATTTTGGATTTGGAAGGTTTTAATAACGCATTTGGTTGGCATGCATATCTATGGTATGATAAAATTAAGGTGCATAGGGCCTTTAAAAACCATATTGTTAGAAAAGCATTGTTCAATGTCTGGATAAGATATAAAGATCTGTTGGAAAACAAAACCCCTAGATGGATCTCACCCGTGGAGGCTAAGGCAGTGAAGAAACTCAATATGGAGGTCGGATGGCCGAAGTATTGGGAAATCTTGGAACAGGAGGGAGATAAATTGAAATTACAAAGCTATGAGAAAATGAAACCTAAAGTATTTCCAAATAATGGAGATCTTTAAACAGGACAGGAAAATTGGCTTCCAGGTGGAAAAATCAAAATTAGAAACTGAACTGTTAGAACCCAATTTTAAGAACTTGTCAAGAATGTATAATTTGCTGTTGAAATGGAATACACAAGATGAAATAGTTAAATTGGCTATGATTAAGTGGGCACAGGATATTGGTCATAACATCATGTCTGCTGACTGGGAATGGTTGTGGAACACCAGTATTAAATTTACGGCATGTAATGCCTTAAAGGAAAATATTATGAAAATGGTTTACAGGTGGTACATGACCCCAGTCAAGCTAGCAAAAATTTATCATTTGCCTGATAATAAGTGTTGGAAATGTAAAGAAACTGAAGGTACTTTCTATCACCTTTGGTGGACATGCCCGAAGATTAAGGCTTTCTGGGAAATGATATATAATGAAATGAAAAAGGTACTTAAATGTACTTTTCTTAAAAAACCAGAGGCCTTTCTCTTGGGCATTGTCGGCCAAGTGGTGTCAAAGAGAGACAGAACTTTCTTTATGTATGCTACAACAGCAGCAAGAATACTCATCGCAAAATATTGGAAGACACAAGATCTACCCACCTTGGAAGAATGGCAGATGAAAGTGATGGACTATATGACACTAGCTGAGATGACTGGCAGAATCCGCGATCGGGGAAAGGAGACGGCGGAAGAAGAATGGAAGAAATTTAAGACTTACCTTAAGGACTATTATAAACTTGCTGAATGTTAGAATGTCGAGGTTTGAGTAAGAAAGGGTTACAGCGAAATAAGATTAGATGAAGAAAAGAGTAAGAGGACAGAGGACTGACAGATGTATTTAGAGTTGCTAAAAACTTTTTGGACATTGGGATGCAGAAAGGGGAGGTACGGGGAAGTCGGAGAAACACGGTTTATGAAAAAAGGTTATGAAACTATACGTGTTTGTATGTCTTTTTATATGTTTGTATTGTCCTAAAAAATCTGTAAAACCAATAAAAAATTTTATAAAAAAAAGAGAGTTGAGACTGACGCATCTGACAGAGCGGTGGGGGTCGTCCTTTTACAGGAAGACCCGCAGGGGAACTGGAGGCCCTGCGCTTTCTACTCCCGGAAGCTCAGCAAGTCGGAACAGAACTACACCATCTGGGACAGGGAGTTGCTGGCCATCCACGCGGCTTTCAAGGCGTGGAGGCACTTCCTCATCGGAGCCAAGCACACCGTGCAGGTCCGCACGGACCACAAGAACCTAGAGTACTGGCGCACGGCGAAGCTACAGAGCCAGAGGCACATACGCTGAGCAGAGTTCTTTGCGGACTTCGATTTCAGGATTGAGTACATCCCAGGCGACAACAATGTCATAGCAGATGCGCTCTCCAGGAAACCGCAGTATCTCGAGGCATGGGCGTGCACTTCAGCCGCCGTGGACCTGGAGGCGGTGCGTCGCGCGCTGCAGACGGATCCGTTCGCACAGTCCAAGATGGAAGAGGTGCGGAGAGGCACAGCGAGGGACGACGAGTTCCAGATACGCGACGGCCTGCTAACCCGTAAAGGTGCTCTCTACGTTCCGGGAGACGATCTCCGCGCGAAGGTTCTGCAGCAGTTGCACGACGCACCCAGCGCTGGCCACTTCGGCAAGGAAAAGACGGCGAAATTAGTGGCCAGAGACTTTTGGTGGCCCCAGATGCGAGGGGAGGTCGCGGACTACGTCGCCAGGTGTGACACTTGCCAAAGGTCCAAGCCAGTGCACCAGAAACCAGCCGGGACTGCTGGAACCGTTGGAGACACCACTGCAACCGTGGGAGAGGGTGGCGCTGGACTTTGTCACTGATCTGCCCAGTTCGCGAGGCAAGACGGCGGTGCTTGTGGTTGTAGACCTGTTCACTAAGATGGCGCATTTCATTCCTTGCGCGAAGGTGGCGACTGCGGAGCAGACCGCCAAACTGTTCATAGACCACGTGTTCAGGGTGCACGGCTTGCCGCGATCCATCCTGTCCGACCGCGGTCGCCAGTTCGTTTCCAGTTTTTGGCAGAAGTTCCTGGGTATCCTGAACGTCAAGATCAACTTAGCGTCGGCGAGACACCCGCAGACCAACGGCCAAGCGGAAAGGGTCAACGCCATCATGCAGCAGTACCTGCGCTGTTACGCCAATCAGAAGCCTGCGACTTGGGTGGACTACTTGCCGATGGCCGAGTTTGCCTACAACAACACGAAGCACGCATCCACGGGGGTGACGCCGTTCTTTGCCAACAATGGGCGGCATCCCAGAACCTTTCCGGGAGTGGAGACGACGGTGCAGGGAGCGACGCAGGGAGCGGAGCATTTGGCCGCAGAATTGCAGGAGGTCCACGAGGAGCTCCGACGGCACTTAGAGCTGGCTAAACACGCATACAAGGTGCAGGCAGACAGGCACAGGAGGGCAGGGGAAGACATACAGGTGGGGGACTGGATATGGTTGGCAGCCCAGGCGGCGCCTACCAAGTCGTTAGCCAAGAAGAAGCTAGGACACAGACAGCTGGGGCCATACCAAGTTGAGGCCAAGATCAACCCCGTAGCTTATCGGTTGACCCTCCCAGAAGGTTCCCAAATGCACCCGGTCTTTCATAGGTCGGTGCTTACGCCCTACAAAGCCCCACACAGGTTTCAGGAGCCAGGGACGGCACCGGACCCACGCAGGGAGTCCCCAAGGGGGGGGAGTCACCGAAGGCCGAGACACTCAACGAGGTCACAGAAATTCTGGACTCGAGATGGGGGGAGGAGGGAGTAGAATACCTCCTCGCCAGAGAGGGTACCCCGGCCAGTGCCAACAGTTGGGTGCCGAGCTATGCTCTGGAGGAGCCCCTTCTTAAGGACGAGTTCCATGCACTCTTCCCACACAGGCCCATGCCAGCGGAATTTTTCGACAACTGGCTTTTTACGCCTACACTTTCAGGCAGCACCTTCCGGGGGTTCTCCTCAGCAGAGGAGACCACGCCAGAATCGAGTCCTCCAAGGGGATCATGCTCGGGGGTGGACACGGATCGCTCTTACTGGTGGGACGACCAACCAGAGGATGAGTGGCGCAGGAGATTGCTGAGGGGGCCCTGGCAAACAGCAACGTCCGAAGAGACAGGGGGAGGGGAGGACATGGACGTGTTAGGAGAGGACCTTGGTTTCGAGCACACGTGCAATGAGCTGGAAGCAGAGACGATTGACGTCGACGAACTGTATCCAAGATCTACCCCAGCGACTGAGGAGCTTCCGGAACCTGCACCCGAGCAGCGGGAGGGGGGAAGGGGGGCTTCGAGGGGGGGATGGATGTCAGGGGTACAGGGACAGAGGCACAGGGAAGGCAGGAAATGGAGAGCGATGGAGAGGAATCCCAGGAGAGCGAGGAAGAGGATAGCAATGACGCAGGGGATTCCATGAGTCTCTCCAGCGAATCAGAGGATTCCCAGAAAGGGGCGCCTGTGGTAAGGGCAAGGGGAGCCCCGGGGGGAAAGTGTCAGGAGCGGGGGGCCAGCAGGGGACCCCAAAGCGGCAGCTGGGAATCAGGGCCAGCCTCCCCACCAGAGCGCAGCGAGGGAGGGGGAGGTTCCAGTGTGTCAGAGGGAGCAGCTCCGGCGGCAGAGAAAGGGGAGGGATCAGAGCAAGCCGTTCTCCCGGAAGGGGATGAAAGCAGTGAGGGGAGTAGCATAACTGTCAAAAGGAAGGCCAGAAGTTGGGCGCGCGCGCCAAGTTCAAATGAGGAGGCGCGCGGGAGAACAGGGAGTCCGGAGGAGGAGGGGCCAGGACCCAAAGCCCGCAGGAGGGGGCAGGAGCAGTCTGGAGACTCCGCTTCAGGAGAAAGCAGGAGGGAAGGAACCCCGACGGGCAGAAAGACCCTGCGGAAAAGGAAAGAGAGAAAAAGGTGGGGCAGCATTAGCTTATTAAACTGGTGTAGGGGAGGGACCGATTCAGAGGGGACTACTAATGTCTAGGAGAAAGAGACGCGGGGCTGCACGCCTCGGTTGTGGAACCAGTAATGAACTGCAATAAACATCCTTGTATATAAGAAGAGCTTGGCATTGGTCTTTTGTGAGCTGAGACCTGAGGCAGCCCTGACAGCGTTCGTTGCAATTCCGCAGTAAACAGCAGGTTTTCCCAGGGGAGAGCAGCAGGAGAAATGGAAATGTGGAAGAGCCCTGAAACTCCCATCATCCCCAACCATTTGCCCTGCTGGCTGGCGCTGATAAGAGTTGTTCAGAAATACTGAAAGGGAGGAAGGAGTAGCTGGGGGTGAATAAGACTGGCCTTGATTAGTGCCAGCCTCACTATAGCCTCCATCCAGACTGTAGGGATCACTGTCACCCAACAAGCAGAGCTGAGCAGCCAGGTAGGTGTGGACAAGACTGGCCTTCTCTCTCCAAGGCTCTTCTCCACTCTCCACATCCACAGGACTGAAAAATATCCACCAAAAAAGCACTTCAGCACACAAAAGGATATTTCGGATACCAGCTTGTCCCAATGGTCCTGCAGGATCCCACTTAGAGCTCCGACATTATCAAAGTGCCACAAATACTTTGGGGTCAAAAAGATCAATGAATCAAGTACTTCTGCCAATGTGATAAAGAGCAACGTTTCTCTATGAATATCATACAAAAGAGCCTCACAGTTGATTCCTCAATACCTATGGAAACCTATGAAAAAGTCTGAATGTATTAATGGGATTAATTGGAAGATTAATCAGTAAGGTTGTAAAGTGTAGCTTTACAATGTGGATTTTTAATTGGATTTTAATTTCAACATCCCCTGTGAAAGGTTCCTCATACCAAGACATAAAGCCAAGGCTTTTTGTTCTATCAGCAGTAATCTAATGGATCGAGGGCTGGAACAGAGTTCTTGGAATACCGTTTTTCTTAGAATTTCTCATATCTGATGCAAAGAGGCAAAGTAGTGGTCTCTCTTTCTCCAGCCCCAGAGGATACACAGAGATGAAGGCAGGGAAATGGCACCTGTTGCAACGAGCAACAGTTTCGTGCTTTATACTCTGACCATACATGGCTTCAAATCTCACATCAGAGCACTCATCACATGGGCAGGGGCACAAAAATGGCTATCAATCTCCAGGGTATTTTTTTTTAGTTTGAGGTTGGCCACAAAACTGTGCAGCAAGAAAGCTAATAATGTGCAGTTGGAAAAATGGAGGTGAGGGGAACTAGGCACCTTAGGTGTATGTGTTTATTAAGCACTTAAGTGACAGGCAGTGTCAGGGACAGTATGTACACCAAATGTGTAAAAATAGAATGTGCTCCGTTTCCATACCAAGGGTATGTTCACATTTCCACTTACTCCCCATCCAGTGCTCTCCTACGGGTGGTTTTTGAAGCTGTGCTCACATGATGTTAGCCACAACCATAAAACCTGCTTCTATGTGCAGTTATTTACAGAGTCAGGTCTTTTCAAAGTAAATCTCCACAATGCACTCCTGACATCTTCTGGACTATCTCTGAAGTCAGTCCTCAGGGAATGTGCAGGCGACCTTGGAACGGACAGCTCACGGAAGAACCCCGACCAAACCCAAGAGGAGGCGTGTAGTGGTGATAGGGGATTCCCTACTGAGGGGAACAGAAGCAGTGATCTGTGGGCCTGACAAGATGTCTCGGGAAGTGTGCTGTCTCCCCGGGGCTAAGATCCAAGATGTAACTGAACGACTGCAAGGAATCATAAAACCCACTGACAAATACCCCTTCCTCTTGGTTCATGTGGGAACCAATGACACTGCAAGCAATAGCCTCCAGAAGATCAAAAGAGACTACGAGGCTCTCGGCAGGAAATTGAAGCAACTAAATGCACAAATTGTCATCTCGTCTGTCCTCCCAGTTGAACGACGTGGCCCAGGGAGAGAGGGGAAAATAGTGGAAGTGAACAGCTGGCTTCGCAAATGGTGTAAACAGGAACGGTTTGGATTCTTAGATCACGGACTGCAGTTTCTTGAAGATGGACTTCTGGCAAGTGATGGGCTGCACCTCACAACGGTTGGGAGAAATGTTTTTGCCAAAAATCTCAGAAACCTCATCAGGAGGGCTTTAAACTGACTAATGTGGGGGAGGGAGACAGTGCTCCTGAAGGTAGGAGCCTATCAATTAATGAAGATGATCATCCAAATGTCATAGACCAAATGGAGAAAACAGCACACGGACCTAGTGGTGGGAGGAAAAAATCCTTAAATAAGAGACACGGGGGAATGATTAATGGACTTCAATGTCTGTACACTAATGCGCAAAGCATGGGAAATAAACAAGATGAGCTTGAGCTCTTGGTACAGCAAACTAAATATGACATAATAGGCATCACTGAAACCTGGTGGGATAAGTCCCACGATTGGAATGTAATAATGGGGGGATACAATCTATTTCAGAGAAACAGACCAGACAAGAAAGGAGGAGGAGTGGCGTTATATGTCAGGGATGTGTATACCTGTGAAGAGATCCAAGATTTAGATCCTCAAAGCCAAAGTGAGAGCATTTGGGTCAAAATTGAGGGAGAGAAGAATAACAGAGACCTCATTGTGGGAGTTTACTATAGATCCCCAAGCCAAACGGAGGACATAGATGATGCCTTCCTGGAACAGATGGCCAAGCATGCAAAAGGAAGGGAGATAGTAGTAATGGGGGACTTCAATTACCCGGATATTTGTTGGACGTCAAACTCAGCCAAGAGCATAAGGTCAAACAGATTCCTCACTGGCCTTGCAGACAACTTCATTGTCCAGAAAGTGGGAGAAGCAACAAGAGGAACAGCCATTTTAGATCTGGTCCTAACCAATGTTGATGACCTGGTTAGTGGGGTAGAAGTGGAAGGATCATTAGGCGCGAGTGATCATGCTCTTCTGAAGTTTACTATACAGCGGAAAGGAGCAGCCAAGCATACTAGGACTCAATTTCTTGACTTTAAGAAAGCCGACTTCATAAAACTTAGGGAAGTGCTGGGTGAGATCCCATGGACAACAATACTAAAAGGAAAGGGAGTTCATGATGGCTGGGAGTTTGTTAAGAGGGAGATACTAAAAGCACAACGTCAGGCAATACCAATGAGACGGAAACATGGAAGGTGCCTAAAGAAGCCAGGGTGGCTATCTAAAGAACTTTTAACTGAATTAAGATTAAAAAAGGATGTGTACAAAAAATGGAAAAGGGGGGAAACCACCAAAGAGGAATTCAAACAAAAAGCCAGCACATGTAGACACAAAGTCAGAAAAGCTAAAGCACAGAATGAACTCAGGCTTGCTAGAGAGGTTAAAAGCAACAAAAAAGGCTTTTATGGGTATGTTCGTAGCAAAAGGAAGAACAAAGAAACTGTGGGGTCACTCAGAGGAGAAGATGGTGAAATGCAAACAGGGGACACAGAAAGGGCTGAACTACTCAATGCCTTCTTTGCCTCAGTCTTCTCCGATAAAGAAAACAATGCCCAACCTGAAGAATTTGGAGCAAATGATTCAGCAAAGGAAACACAGCCCAGAATAACTAAGGAGATAGTACAAGAATATTTGGCTAGTTTAGATGTATTCAAGTCTCCAGGGCCAGATGAACTGCATCCAAGAGTATTAAAAGAACTGGCAGATGTGATCTCAGAACCACTGGCAGTCATCTTTGAGAATTCCTGGAGAACAGGCGAAGTCCCGGCAGACTGGAGGAGGGCAAATGTTGTCCCTATTTTCAAAAAGGGGAAAAGAGAGGACCCAAATAATTACCGCCCAGTCAGTCTGACATCAATAGCAGGGAAGATTCTGGAGCAGATCATTAGGCAAACAGTCTGTGAGCACCTAGAAAGGAATGCTGTGATCACCAATAGTCAGCATGGATTTCTGAAAAATAAGTCATGTCAGACTAACCTGATCTCGTTTTTTGACAGAATTACAAGCCTGGTAGATGAAGGGAACGCAGTGGATGTAGCCTACCTTGATTTCAGCAAGGCATTTGACAAGGTGCCCCATGATATTCTTGTAAAGAAGCTGGTAAAATGCGGTCTTGACTATGCTACCACTCAGTGGATTTGTAACTGGCTGACTGACCGAACCCAAAGGGTGCTCATCAATGGTTCCTCTTCATCCTGGAGAAGAGTGACTAGTGGGGTGCCACAGGGTTCTGTCTTGGGCCCGGTCTTATTCAACATCTTTATCAACGACTTGGATGATGGACTCAAGGGCATCCTGATCAAATTTGCAGATGACACCAAACTGGGAGGGGTGGCTAACACCCCAGAGGACAGGATCACACTTCAAAACGACCTTGACAGATTAGAGAACTGGGCAAAAATAAACAAGATGAATTTTAACAGGGAGAAATGTAAAGTATTGCACTTGGGCAAAAAAAATGAGAGGCACAAATACAAGATGGGTGACACCTGGCTTGAGAGCAGTACATGTGAAAAGGATCTAGGAGTCTTGGTTGACCACAAACTTGACATGAGCCAACAGTGTGACGCGGCAGCTAAAAAAGCCAATGCAATTCTGGGCTGCATCAATAGGAGTATAGCATCTAGATCAAGGGAAGTAATAGTGCCACTGTATTCTGCTCTGGTCAGACCACACCTGGAGTACTGTGTCCAGTTCTGGGCACCACAATTCAAGAAGGACACTGACAAACTGGAACGTGTCCAGAGGAGGGCAACCAAAATGGTCAAATGCCTGGAAACGATGCCTTATGAGGAACGGCTAAGGGAGCTGGGCATGTTTAGCCTGGAGAAGAGGAGGTTAAGGGGTGATATGATAGCCATGTTCAAATATATAAAAGGATGTCACATGGAGGAGGGAGAAAGGTTGTTTTCTGCTGCTCCGGAGAAGCGGACACGGAGCAATGGATCCAAACTACAAGAAAGAAGATTCCACCTAAACATTAGGAAGAACTTCCTGACAGTGAGAGCTGTTCGACAGTGGAATTTGCTGCCAAGGAGTGTGGTGGAGTCTCCTACTTTGGAGGTCTTTAAGCAGAGGCTTGACAACCATATGTCAGGAGTGCTCTGATGGTGTTTCCTGCTTGGCAGGGGGTTGGACTCGATGGCCCTTGTGGTCTCTTCCAACTCTATGATTCTATGATTCTATGATTCTATGAAATTACAATGTGCATCTTTGTACTTGGAAGTCCAGGGCAGTTTCTGCTCTGCATCAATGCTGTTAACTGCAGGCTGTAATTTGGAAGAAAACTCAAGTGTACTTCCCTAACAGTGCCACTTTTAAGCTTGACATGTGGAAACAACCCAAATTTCCTTTCAGAATCTTTAACAGGGGTTGTCAGTTGGGGGGGGGGAGGGCAGGATTTAATACATTATTGTAATAATAATAGCACATCCGTTTTCTAAAGAACTAGTTTTTGAGATTTATTTGCACATGGCAACTTCAGCCCTGCTACTTGATTAAGCATTGAGATTCACAACATTCAGGAGCAGTAAGGCTGCTGCTGTCCTGCTAAAGGTGGAGCTCCTCCCAAGCAAAAATAAAAAAGGTTAGTGACTCCTCAATGGAATTTTTTTCTAGATGGAAGAGTCAGTAGCTTCTATGGCTCTGAAGATAAAGAGAACTCTAGTTTGTTCTGCAAACAGAAGGCTAAAATAAACATGAGGAAGTAACTAAGTTGAAAATTGGTAGTGAAGCAGCAGCAACATCTCCTGGGTGCCTCCTGCACTCTTATTTCTTTCCATGGCAAATAAACCTTGCAGTCACTTTGGTTAACTTTGCCTTAAGCCCTCAGAATGGCCAGGCTTCACCTCGAGCAAATTGCTCTGAGTTTTAGGGCTTTTCGGTTTTTCCTATGGAAGACTGGAGGCTTTGTACCATGATCATTCTTATCAATCCTGCACATTAGGATTATATTGCTTAACTCTGGTGTTTTCAAAGCTTTAGAATACTTTGTTGGCTTCTGTCTGTCTCAAGAAACAATGGAGTGTGCCTCCAGGGGTGAAGTCAAACCGTTGCGTGAGCAACACCAAAATGACTTCCCCAGGACACAAGTCTGGGCAGTGTGTGTGGAGGTCCTACGCTGCCCCGACAACATGACCCCCATTCTCAGCCCCACAGATGTGATCCAAAGGAAAGCAGAGCAATACGTTTGGCACCATCTTGGCTGCAGTAATTGCTGGAAGGAGGCATACAAGGTGCCATCCAGCTGCCTTAGGGACTCTGTTCCACATCTGTGTAGGGTTTACTCCTTAGCATTTTCTTCTCCTGAAGATATCCCACAAAGCAGCAGGGGGTTAGGATTAAAGTTTTCCTTCTCCTAAATGGGCTACTTTCCCAAGTGGACTCTCACTTCCCTCTGCAGCATGTGCAGAAACTGCCTTCTGGACCATTGGACCCAATCCACTGGAGCCTGTCTTCAGACGGAAGTCCCAACTCACCAAGATTAGGGTTGCTAAGGACTTGTAAAATGGTCACCATCCCTCTGCAGCCAGAGGGTATGCAAAGACATGCACCTTCTTGCTCCCATGAGAGCTGCTAAAATGGAAGATGCTGGATTTGTATCCAGAGTAGGGATGCTGTCCCACTTTGGTTGTCAGTTTGCTGAACTGCCAGCTGATTATGGTCTGCTGCACTTCTCACTTCATTATATTTTGCTATTCCCATTTCAGTCTCACTCATCGTCAAATATAATGTTGTTGTTTTCAAAAAACCCTGCCCAATGAGTGTCTGATTCTATCTTAATTGTCCATCAAGCAGGCATATTGCCTCATGCTTTCGTAGGCCTGAGGAGATGGTTCCTCCTTCTGCTTGCAGTTGAATCCACACACACCAGCTACTGTGGAAGGTGAAAAACTGAACCCAATTTAACTTCAAACTTTGAGTGCTGTTATTGATCTTCTAGTTACCCTGTCTGAAGTTAACCACCCCAAACTGATGGCTCCACGATTGCCACAGCAGCAGACTTTTTATGATTTTGAGACCTTCCTTCCTCTCCCCACGCCACCACAGTCAGTTTTTCAGTGAGATGCTTTTCATATTTATTGTGAAGCAAATAAGTAAGGCACATATCAATGTTACCCTACCAGATCTTTCCTTTCTCTCGTCTGCGTGTGCAGAGCAGTGGCAGCTTCTCGGCTCTCCCAGCTCCATCTCGGATCGGCGACTGAGGGTGGAACCATGCAGCTCTTCCTTCTTGCTCAGAATCTGCACACCCTTGAGGTGTCTGGCAAGAAACAGCAGCTCACCATAACGCCCATGTTGAGCCCTTGGAGGACATTGTGCCTGAGGATCAGGTGGCCCTCCTTGATAAGACACCCCCCCCCGGGTAGATGATGGGCAGTGTGGCATCAGTGAGGTCACAACTCTAGAGGTTGCTGCATGCATGCTGGGTGGTAAGGGCCATGAATCCCTGACTCGTGCTCCCGAAGAATTGATGCTTTTGAATTATGGTGCTGGAGGAGACTCTTGAGAGTCCCATGGACTGCAAGAAGATCAAACCTATCCATTCTTAAGGAAATCAGCCCTGACGTTGAGGCTCCAATACTTTGGCCACCTCATGAGAAGAAATGACTCCCTGGAAAAGACCCTGGTGTTGGGAAAGATTTAGGGCACAAGGCAAAGGAGACGACCTCCCACTTTCCGTTTGACCGTTTCTTCTCTCTCCGATGGAGGTGTGGCCACTCCTGACTCATGTCCTCCCCCCTGCGGCGAGCCGCCTGATCCCGATGCCTGGCGCCCTTCTTCCCCACTGCGCTCTGTTGGGGATGTTGGCCCCGATTTCCAACTGCTGCTCTCTGAACCCCCTTTTGTCCCTTCTTCCTGGGGTGTCCCCCTAAGCTCCCCCCTTGCTCTGGTCACTGGCGCTCCTTTCTGTGAATCTTCCGATTCACTGGAAAGACTCGGAGATCTCGGGTCGTCGTCATCACTCATCTTTCCTTCGGACTCCTCCCCTTCACTCTTTGTTTCCTCCCTTGCCCTCGCCTCTGCTCCTGAACCCCTGACATCCATCCCCCCCTCGAAGCCCCCCTTTCCCCCTCCCCTCCTTCAGGTGTGGGTGCTGGGTGCTCCATCGTCATGGGGACGAATGCCGGATACAGTTCGCTTCCTGTGGCGGGCATCCAGCTGAAGACTTCCGGTTCTTCCTCCCTGCGTTCGTCGACGACGGTCACCTCCTCTTCCATCTCTGTGCCGCCGTGCTCGAACCCAAGATCCTCCCCGAACACGTCCACGTCAGTCTCTGCGTCGGTCGCTCCCGGGTCCGTCGCTCGAACTGGACCCTCCAGCCACTTCCTGCGCCACTGCTCCTCTGGTCGATCATCCCACCAATACGAGGGTTCTGAGGCAGATCCCGAGGGTGACCCCTCCGGGGAACGCGTTTCCAGTGTCGGTTCCTCGTCCGAGTCGAACCCCATGAACGTGCTGGCGGAAAGCGTGGGTGTGAAAAGCCAGTCGTCGAAAAACTCGGCTGGCATGGGCCTGTGCGGGAAGAGGGCATGAAACTCTTCTTTGAGCAGAGGTTCCTCCAAAGCGTAGCCTGGCACCCAGCTGTTGGCACTGGCTGGGGTGCCCTCTCTGGCGAGAAGGTATTCTACCCCCTCTTCCCCCCATCTAGAGTCCAAAATCTCTGTGACCTCGTTGAGGGGCTCTTCCTGCGGTACTCCCCCCTGCTCGGTCCCCCTCTGGAGCGGACTCGGTGCCGTTCCCGGTTCCTGAAATCTGTGAGGAGCCTTGTAGGGAGTGAGCACCGATCTGTGAAACACCGGATGCATCCTGGATCCCTCCGGAAGTGTCAGCCGGAAGGCCACCGGGTTGACCTGTGCCTCGACTTGGTAGGGCCCCAGTTGCTTATGCCCAAGCTTCTTCTTTGCCAATGATCTGGCCGGCACTGCGTGGGCTGCCAACCAGACCCAGTCTCCCACTTGGATCTCTTCGCCGACCCGCCTGTGTTTGTCCGCTTGCACCTTGTATGCATGCTTAGCTAGCTCCAGCTACCGCCTGAGCTGGACCTCCTGCAACTCCGACGCGAACGCGTCTGCTGCCTGTGGCTCCCCCTCCCCCATTCTTTCCAGTCCCGGGAAGGTTCTGGGGTGCCTTCCATTGTTGGCCAAGAACGGCGTCACCCCTGTGGACACGTGCTTCGTGTTGTTGTAGGCGAACTCGGCGAGAGGCAGGTAATCCACCCACGTTGTAGGTTGTTGGTTTGCATAACATCTCAGGTACTGCTGCATGATGGCATTGACTCGCTCCGCTTGGCCATTGGTCTGCGGGTGTCTCGCCAACGCCAGGTTGAACTTGACGTTCAGGAAGCCCATCAGCTTCTGCCAGAAGTTCGAGATGAACTGTCGCCCCCGGTCGGACAGTATAGACCGCGGCAGACCGTGAACCTTGAACACGTGATCTATGAACAGTTTAGCGGTTTGTTCCGCCGTGGCCACCTTCGCACACGGAATGAAATGCGCCGTCTTGGTGAACAAGTCCACCACCACGAGCACCGCTGTCTTACCCCTCGAGCTGGGTAGATCCGTGACAAAGTCCAGGGCCACTCTCTCCCATGATTCGGATGGGGTTTGCAGCGGTTCCAGCAGTCCGGCCGGCGGTCTGTGCACTGGTTTGGCCCTCTGGCAGGTGTCGCACCTCGCCACGTAGTCCGCGACTTCCCCTCGCATTCTGGGCCACCAGAAGTCTCTAGCGACTAATTCCATCGTCTTCTCCTTGCCAAAGTGCCTGGCAGTGGGCGCGTCGTGCAGCTGCTGCAGTACCTTGGCGCGAAGTTCGTCTCCCGGTACGTAGATGGCCCCTTTACGGATGAGCAATCCATCGCGCACCTGGAACTCGTCGGTCGCCGCCGTGCCCCTGTGCACCTCTGCCATCTTTGCTTGTGCAAAGGAGTCATCCTGCAACGCGCGCCTTACCGCATCCAGGTCAACTGTTGCCGAAGCGCACGCCCACACTGTCGGTGCGAAGATGTGCATGGCCGCCGCTGGCGTCGCCTCCTCCAGATACTGCGGTTTACGGGATAGGGCATCCGCCATGACGTTGGTGTCTCCCGGGACATACTCTATGCGGAAGTCGAAGTTCGCAAAGAACTCAGCCCAACGTATCTGCCTCTGGTTCAGGAACTGCGCCGTGCGCCAGTGCTCCAGATTCTTGTGGTCCGTGCAGACCTGCACCGTGTGCTTGGCGCCGATCAGGAAGTGCCTCCACGCCTTGAATGCTGCATGAATGGCAAGCAACTCCCTGTCCCAGATGGTGTAGTTCTGTTCAGATTTGCTGAGCTTCCTGGAGTAAAACGCTCCCGGCCTCCAAGCCCCCTGCGGGTCTCGCTGCAACAGGACTGCTCCCACGGCTCTGTCTGAAGCGTCTGTCTCCACCCTCATCGGCCTGCTGGGGTTGACATGCAGCAGCTGCTCTTCCGACGCGAAGAGACGCTTGAGTGCCTGAAAGGACTGCTCCACCTGTTCCGTCCAGATGAACTTCTTCTTCTTGGAACTGAGCGTGTCTGTGATGGCCGCCGTTTGCATCGCAAACCCCTGATAAACTTGCGATAGAAGTTCGCAAAGCCGACAAACCGCTGCACCTCCTTCCGGTTGCGCGGGCTTTTCCAATCCAACACCGCGCGAACCTTGGCGCTGTCCATGGCGAGCCCCTTGTCTGACAACTTGTAGCCCAGGAAATCCACCTCCGTCACGTCGAACTGGCACTTTTCCAGCTTGGCGTACAGCCTATGCTGCTGTAGCCTGCTCAGCACTTCCTTGACGTCTCTGTCGTGATCCTGTTGCGATTCAGAAAATATCAGGATGTCATCCAAGAAGCAGACACACGTCTTGTAGAGGAGCCCTGCTAACACGTGATGCATGAAAGCTTGAAAACAGTGGGAGCCATTTTGTAGTCCAAAAGGCATAACTCTGTATTCGTAGGTGCCTAGGGGCGTGAACATGGCTGTCTTCCACTCATCTCCTTCCCGCATGCGAATGAGGTTGTACGCCCCTCGCAGGTCCAACTTGGTGAACACGCGGCCCTTGCGTACCGTCGCGAGGAGGTCGTCGATCCTGGGCATGGGGAAGTCCGGTGGCTTGGTCATGCTGTTCAAGGTCCGATAGTCCACTACAAGCCTTTTTTGGGGCGTGTCCTTCTTCTTAACAAAAAATACAGGACTGCCCCCCACTGCCTTGGACTCTCGGATGAAACCGCGCTCCAAATTATGATCTATGAACTCTTTGAGTTCCTGTAGTTCGTCCTCAGACATGGAATACAGCTTCCCTTTTGGTAGCGCCGCCCCTGGCAGTAGGTCAATTTTGCAGTCATATGGTCTGTGGGGGGGTAGCCTGTCCGCCTCCTTCTCGCAGAAAACCTCTAAAAATCCTGCGTATTTGTGGGGGATTGCTTGCAGCGTCCCCAGCTGCAGCTGTGCCTCCTCCTCCTCTCCCTCCTGCCGGGGCAGAATGCAGTGTTCAGCGCAATATGATGAGCCAAAGACCAGCTGCCGCTGGTACCAAGCCAACGTCGGACTGTGCCTGTCCAGCCAACTCATGCCCAAGACAATAGGCATGTCCGACAGTCTGGTGACATTAAAACTGATGACTTCCCTGTGATTTCCAAGTCGCATCACCATTGGTGGCGTTTGCTTCACCACCTGCCCCCCTAGCAGCTCCCTGCCATCCACTGTGACGACCTGCAGGGGCAGCGTGGCAGGCAGCAGCTGTATAGCGTGTTTATCGACAAAGTCCTGCCCTATAAAGTCCGCATTGCTTCCTGAGTCAACGGTGATTGGCACGTCCAGAGTGAGGCCATTGGGTAGCTGAAGCGATGCAGTGAGCTGCACTACTGGTTTGGGCGGGAGGGGGTCTGTGGGCTGCAAAATCTCTGGGGACTGCTTCACTGACTCGTCTGGCTGGGCCCCAGTGCCTCTGTCTCCAGCCAGACTCTGTCGTTTCCCTGCTGTGAGTCTCCGTGCTGAGTAGCTGCAGTCACCGTTGCAGAGGCTGCATTGAGTTTGTGGATCCTCTGGGGACACTCTTTCGCCATGAGTTGAGGACTTTCGCAGATGTAACATTTCCGGTTCCCTCTAGGAGGCTTCGCTTTGACTGCTCCCGGCGCTAGGGCTCTGGTTGCTGACTGAGCCCTAGCACCGCCAACCTCCATAGGTTCCGCTCCCCCTCCTGGCGGAGGCGTGGATTGCGCACGCGCTGCTTCTCTTGCTCATCTTGCAGTTGCAGCGCACACTGTACATCTGCTCGGAAGTTGGGGTACTGTTGTAAATTCCCATCGAAGTGAGATACTAGACCGCCTGCTCTTCTCCCCAACCCAATTCCCTCCGGTTTGGGTGTCAGTTGCCCTTGCTTCGTAAGCATTTCCAACCTGACCTGGAGATCCTTGTAGGCGGCGGCTGCTTCCCCCTCTCTCTTCCTGGATGCGAGTACCTTGGCATTCAGTTGCCTCACTGCTTCTTGCAGATCCGCTATCTGCTGTTCGGCAGTCATCTTGTCTGCCGTTCGTGAGCTCGTGAGTAGGCACCAGTCTTCACCCCTTTCTACTAGGTTTTAGGTGCCAAGATTCTTGGAGACGGAACTTACTGTCAGAGCTGCTTCCAGATCCGAGCTCACAGAGGATCACGCTAGCCAGCATTCACTGTATAAAAAGTCTTTATTGATTTACAGTTTCCATTTTCAAGCTGTAGCGTGCAAAAGTTCTGCAGCAGTTGCACGACGCACCCAGCGCTGGCCACTTCGGCAAGGAAAAGATGACGGAATTAGTGGCCAGAGACTTTTGGTGGCCCCAGATGCGAGGGGAGGTCGCGGATTACGTCGCCAGGTGTGACACTTGCCAAAGGTCCAAGCCAGTGCACCAGAAGCCAGCAGGACTGCTGGAACCGTTGGAGACGCCACTGCAACCGTGGGAGAGGGTGGCGCTGGACTTTGTCACTGATTTGCCCAGTTCGCGAGGCAAGACGGCGGTGCTTGTGGTTGTGGACCTGTTCACCAAAATGGCACATTTCATTCCTTGCGCAAGGGTGGCGACAGCGGAACAGACCGCCAAACTCTTCATCGACCACGTGTTCAAGGTGCATGGGTTGCCACGGTCCATTCTGTCCGACAGGGGGCGCCAGTTTGTTTCTAGTTTCTGGCGGAAGCTCCTAGGGATCCTGCACGTCAAACTCAACCTGTCGTCGGCGAGACATCCGCAGACCAACGGCCAAGCAGAGAGGGTCAACGCGATCATGCAGCAGTACCTGAGATGTTACGCCAATCAGCGACCCGCAGCTTGGGTGGATACCTGCCAATGGCTGAGTTTGCCTACAACAACACGAAGCACGCGTCGACGGGGGTGACGCCGTTCTTCGCTAACAATGGACGGCATCCTAGAACCTTCCCTGGGCTCGTAACGACGGGGGAGGGGGCGCCGCACGGGGCCGACCATTTCGCAGCGGAATTGCAAGAGGTGCACGACGAGTTACGGAGACATTTAGAGCTAGCTAAACAAGCCTATAAGGTGCAGGCGGACAAACACAGGAGGGAGGGGGAAGACATCCAGGTGGGAGACTGGTTATGGTTAGCTGCTGCAGCGGTGCCGGCCAAGTCGTTAGCTAAAAAGAAGCTAGGACACAGGCAACTAGGGCCGTACCAAGTTGAGGCCAGGATCAATCCCGTAGCGTTTCGACTGGCCCTCCCCGAGGGTTCCAGAATGCACCCGGTCTTTCATAGGTCGGTGCTCACCCCCTACAAGGTCCCACACAGATTTCAGGAGTCAGGGACGGCACCGGAACCAAGCAGAGAGTCGCCCAAGAGGGGGAGGTCACCTAGGGCCGAACCAATCAACGAGGTCACAGAGATTCTGGACTCGAGATGGGGGGAAGAGGGAGTAGAATATTTTCTCACCAGAGAAGGTGCCCCAGCCAGCGCCAACAGTTGGGTGCCGGACTACGCTTTGGACGAGCCCCTCCTCAAGGATGAGTTCCATGCCCTTTTCCCACACAGGCCCATGCCAGCACAGTTTTTCGACGATTGGCTTTTTACGCCCACACTTTCCGCCAGCACCTTCCGAGGGTTCTCCTCCGCAGAGGAGACGACGCCAGAGTCGAGCCCTCCAAGGGGATCGTGTTCGGGGGTGGACACCGACCCTTCTTACTGGTGGGACGACCAACCAGAAGAGGAGTGGCGCACGAGGTGGCGGATGGGGCCTTGGCAAGCAGACCCCACCCAGGCAACAGGGGGAGAGGAGAACGTGAACATGTTGGGAGAGGACCATGGGTTCGAGCACACATACACTGAACTGGAAGCAGAGGAGATCGACGTCGACGACCTGTGTCCGGCAGCGACCTCCGCAACAATGGAGCTCCCAGAACCTGCTCCCGAGCGTCGGGAGGGGGGAAGGGGGCTTTGAGGGGGGATGGATGTCAGGGGTTCAGGGACAGAGGCACAGGTGAGGGGGGAGACGGAGAGTGATGGGGAAGAAACCCAGGACAGTGAGGAAGAGGATGACAATGACTTGAGGTCTTCCATGAGTCTCTCAAGTGAATCGGAGGATTCCCAGAAGGGGGCGCCCCTGGTCAAGCCAAGGGGGGTCACAGGGGGGACTTGCCAGGAGTAGGGAAGCAGCAGGGAAACCCCGAGTGGGAGTGGGAGATCGGGGTCAGCTTCCCAGGAGGAACGGAGTGAGAAGGGTGGAGTTCCCAGTGTGACACACGGAGCAAAGCAGGAAGGAGACAGGGGAAGGAGATCGGGGCAGGACGTCCTGCTGGAAGGGGCGGAGAGTAGTACAGGGAGTAGTGTAACTGTCAAAAGGAAGGTCAGGGGTAGCGAACGCGCGCCAAGTGAGGCCATTGGGTAGCTGAAGCGATGCAGTGAGCTGCACTACTGGTTTGGGCGGGAGGGGGTCTGTGGGCTGCAAAATCTCTGGGGACTGCTTCACTGACTCGTCTGGCTGGGCCCCAGTGCCTCTGTCTCCAGCCAGACTCTGTCGCTTCCCTGCTGTGAGTCTCCGTGCTGAGTAGCTGCAGTCACCGTTGCAGAGGCTGCATTGAGCTTGTGGATCCTCTGGGGACACTCTTTCGCCATGTGTTGAGGACTTTCGCAGATGTAACATTTCCGGTTCCCTCTAGGAGGCTTCGCTTTGACTGCTCCCGGCGCTAGGGCTCTGGTTGCTGACTGAGCCCTAGCACCGCCAACCTCCATAGGTTCCGCTCCCCCTCCTGGCGGAGGCGTGGATTGCGCACGCGCTGCTTCTCTGGGAACGAAGGAGAACCCTCTCGCTGGTTCGCGCCCTCCACGCCCTTCGTCCCTGCTCCATGGACGTTCCTCCAGCTGCACCCTCTAAACGACCTCCTGCGTGGTCCGGGGTCTCTCCCCCCTCGCAATTTCGTCTTTAACCGCTCCGCTCAAGCCTTCCCAAAACAGGTCTCTGACTGGAGCCGAATCTCTGTCCCATTCCAGGGCACTGACCAGTGCAAAAAAGCGGGCATGATACTGCCTTACACTGGCCCTCCCCTGCTTCAGTCCGTGCACCTCTTTCCGGGCAAGATCCACGTCTATGCTTGATAAAAAGCACGCATCCATCGCTTTAAGGAAGGCATCCGCACTTTGGAGCGCCGGATCCTTATCTCTCCACAAATTGCGCAGCCATGCTTTAGCATCTCCATGCAAATGGGACATGATAAACCCCACCTTCTCTTGCTCATCTCTAAAGTCCTTGTCCAGCAGTTGCAGCGCACACTGTACATCTGCTCGGAAGTTGGGGTACTGTTGTAAATTCCCATCGAAGTGAGATACTAGACCGCCTGCTCTTCTCCCCAACCCAATTCCCTCCGGTTTGGGTGTCAGTTGCCCTTGCTTCGTAAGCATTTCCAACCTGACCTGGAGATCCTTGTAGGCGGCGGCTGCTTCCCCCTCTCTCTTCCTGGATGCGAGTACCTCGGCATTCAGTTGCCTCACTGCTTCTTGCTGTTCGGCAGTCATCTTGTCTGCCGTTCGTGAGCTCGTGAGTAGGCACCAGTCTTCACCCCTTTCTACTAGGTTTTAGGTGCCAAGATTCTGTGAGACGGAGCTTACTGTCAGAGCTGCTTCCAGATCCGAGCTCACAGAGGATCACGCTAGCCAGCATTCACTGTATAAAAGTCTTTATTGATTTACAGTTTCCATTTTCAAGCTGTAGCGCGCAACTCTACGTCTTATAAGCTAGACCGGCGAAGCTCCGTCTGAGTCTCCGCCTCCTGTACACCAACTTAATACCCTAGCCTTACTCCACCTTTTCCTCCTGACCGTTCTTCTCTGGGTCCCTCTGCCCCCCGTGGTCTCTTCCTTCCGGGACTCTTCTGACGCTGACCCCCCGGACCCTTCTGTCTCCTTGCGGCGGGCTTTAGGACCTGGGTCCCTTTCCGGGCTGCTTACTGTGGCGCCTTCCTGTGCATTTGAACTTGGCACGCGCCCAACCTCCCACTTTCCGTTTGACCGTTTCTTCTCTCTCCGATGGAGGTGTGGCCACTCCTGACTCATGTCCTCCCCCCTGCGGCGAGCCGCCTGATCCCGATGCCTGGCGCCCTTCTTCCCCACTGCGCTCTGTTGGGGATGTTGGCCCCGATTTCCAACTGCTGCTCTCTGAACCCCCTTTTGTCCCTTCTTCCTGGGGTGTCCCCCTAAGCTCCCCCCTTGCTCTGGTCACTGGCGCTCCTTTCTGTGAATCTTCCGATTCACAGGAAAGACTTGAAGATCTCGGGTCGTCGTCATCGCTCATCTTTCCTTCGGACTCCTCCCCTTCACTCTCTGTTTCCTCCCTTGCCCTCGCCTCTGCTCCTGAACCCCTGACACTAACTAAACTTTGATTCTCACCCTGATTGTGTTAGTATGCATGTTGGGAAGCATGGCGACTTGCCAAATCATCACTTTTATAAACAACAGGTTACCATAGGATTTATAGGGGTTCATATTATCACATTCATTATGGCCCTTTGGGCCACTACCACACCGGCACGGCCAAGGTCACTGGGGAGAGTCTTGGCGGCTTCCCCCGCTGACTCCCGGTTCCCCTCCAGTGGTAGCAGACTGGAGGCCAGCCAGCCAGGCAGCGCAGTTGGAGCTGGCTGTTTTCAGGAGCTCCATGCTGCTGTGACGCCCACTATCTTGCCTCGCCAGAAGTCCATGAGCCTTTTTTAAAAAATACCTCAGATCGCAGCAAAAATGTAAAGTCATTTTAAGAGTGGTAAAATGAGAAACTGCAGAAAGTTGTGCCATTCACAAGGGTGGGTGTGTTTACCCTCCCCCTGATTAGATTACCCAAGCCTTTTTTGCCTGCACATGTCCTAGGTGAATTAGGGAGCTATTATTGAAATCACAACATCATTGTGGATACACACACTCCATTGCCAGAAATGCCCCGTCTATTTTGATCTGTTTTCAAATGGACACAGGCCGCATTAACACCACATACTATACAATTTTAAACAGTCATGGCTTCCCCTGAAGAATTATGCAATCTTTAGTTTGTTAAGACTGCTGGGAGGGACCCCTTTCAGAATTAGAATTCCCAGAATGGTTTTACACTGTTATGTACTAAGCTTGGGTTGTCTAATGACTCAGAGCTCTCAGAAATCTTTGGGAGAAGCCATGACTTTTGGCGTCATAGAGCTTTAAATGTATGAGTGTGAATGTGGCCTTACTGCAGGGCAATGCAGAATCAAACTGCAAATAAGCTTTTGTTTTTGGAATGAAGCTAGTTTCTCAAGAAACACTTTTCAGGGGCAAAACAATGTGCAACGGATCTCAGTTGTGTGTGGATTGCATAGAAAGCACAAGTGCTCAGTTCACTTTGATTCTAGAATGAAAAGTCTGTATCCAACCCCTCTCTGCCTCCCACATTGTATGGGGGGAGGGGCTCATTTAATTTCACTGCACACAGGTGGTGTAGTGACAATAAAGGTTTGTTTGTTTGTTTGTTTGTTTGTTTATTATTACTACTACTACTACTACTACTACTACTACTACTACTACTGCTACAGGCAGTGCCACAGGTGGTTAATGGCATGCTTCAGCCTGACAATAGAATCCTGGAAGAAGCACTGCAGGATGTGGCAAGCAGTCTCAGAGACATGGCCAGGGTGTTGAAGAAAATGCATGGTAAGCTTGATATTTCCCACTTTCATTCACAAACTATTGCTCAGCCATTCATAGCACAAGGACAGAAAAGGTAGAAAGCTGGAGAAAATAGCATAAAAGTGATATGCACTCTAAAATGGGAGTAGCAAATGCCCTCCAGATGTTGTTGGACACAACTCTCATCATCCCTGACTATTGCCCATGTTGGGTGGGGTTGATAGGAAATTGAGTCCAAAGACCCCTGAAGAACCACAGGCTGGCTATCTAAAAGACAACAGTTGTATGTGTAGACTAAGATTGTGCAGAAATATGGAAAAGTCTCATGATGTGATCCTGACAACAGAATTCAACTTCCTGAGCATATTACTGCCCTGTGAAAAAGAAAGTGCAGATTCAGCTACTCAAAGTAGTTCCACTGAAATGAATGAACCTAAGTTAGTAATGGGTTTGCTCTGAGTAGAACTAGCACTGGATAGGATCAGCACGGGAAACCCAATGAAGCCACTGAGGGTTGCCTGCTTGGCAGTGACCTGTCCACATGACTTTCTTGGTGAAACGTTCATTTGTGGAATGCCCTCCATTGTGAGGTGTGTCAGTCTCCCTCATTATTAGCTTTTAGGAGAAATTTTAAAACACTCCTGTTTACCCAAGCATTTGAGAGCTGAAAGTCCTGCCCCTGGCACCCCTGAAATTTTTAATTTGAGAATAAGAGCAGTTTTTTGGCAGTTTTAGAATATTGTTTTCAACTGTTTCAAGAAATCTCACTAGTCTTGTTTTGGTATTGATGTGTTTTCTGCATGGACTCCTTTGGAGAAAGGGTGTAATATAAATTTAATAAAATAAATAAATAAACTGACTTCACCAGTTTTGGAAATGTGAAATTTATTTTTGATCCAGTTTTGTTTTTGTTTTTATGCTTCACTTCCTAGATTACGTGGATCCTGCAATATTCTACGGCACAGGTGTCAAACACAAGGCCCGCGGGCCGAATCCGGCCCGCCAGACCTTGTCATGTGGCCCGTGTAGCTGCCGTTCTCGCTGCTGTTCTCGCCCGTCCAGTGCACCATCGCCTGGTTGTGCGCCGCGTCGCCTTTCAGCGCGAAGGAGGTGGTGAGCAGAGAGGCCGCCTCCGGAGGTCCCCCACCGGCGCGGCCCCCGCAGGCCGCCTGGCTCATCCCACGGGCTGCCGCGTCCCTGGCGGCGGCTCTGGTCCGTTCGGCGCACCGCCCAAGAGGCGCCCAGCGCGAGCAGCAGCAGCAAGCGGAGCGGAGCTGCCCGGCCGGACGCTCCTCCGTGCGTTCCAGCAGCTGCTGCTGGCACCATGCTCGGCCTCCGCTGCGCCGCCGTCGCCGGGCAGGGATGTGAGTCTGGCAGGCGAGGCGCGGAGGACGGGAGGGAGCGAGCCGAGATGGAGGCGGGAGCGCGGCGCGGACGCGCGGCTTGGGAAACTACGTCCCAGCAGGGCTTCCACTCCCAGGCGAGGCGCAGCGCCGCCCTCTGCCGGCGGGCCCTACCGAGCCCCAGAGCCCGGCCGGCCGCCTTCCCCGACGGCTGCTGGCAGCAGGGCTGCAGCGGGCGCGCCGGAGCAAGTGGACGGGAGCCCGGCGCCTGGGCAAGTGAACGTCCCCCTCAGCCTCGGCTTACCTCGGCCCGTTGTGGAAATGTGCTTCCTCCACCAGTGCCAGATTTGGGGCCGTGTGGGCGCCTCACCCGCCCTGAGCCAAGGGAGCACAAAATAATAACGATGCCTATTTATTCTATGGGGGGGCACCAAATTTTGTCCTCACTCAGGGTGGGTGCCATATTACCAAAGTCGGCCCCTGCCCCCCCCCAATGGGATTTGAAATCCAGGGATTTGAAATCCAATAAATTCCTAGGAGTGCCCGTGTCCGTACTGAGTAAGCCCCTCAGCCCCTAAAAGCGGACGATACCAACTTTTCAACATTGTGATAGTGATGTTGTGATATGGTAGTGTTGAAAAGCAGAGGGAGGAACAAGCAGCATTGGCCCCCGTCAGAAACTGGGGTGCAACCGGCACAACTCCCCCCCCCACCAGCGCCTGGCACAGGGAGGAGGCAGCAACAGGCGGAGAAGGAAGAGAAGGCGCAGACAAGCCCCAGCCACAAGACACAGTCCAGT
The DNA here is from genome assembly GCF_965113315.1 of Podarcis vaucheri. Classification (NCBI taxonomy): domain Eukaryota; kingdom Metazoa; phylum Chordata; class Lepidosauria; order Squamata; family Lacertidae; genus Podarcis; species Podarcis vaucheri. The sequence goes on from NC_138761.1 coordinate 130,015,370, forward strand.
AAAGGTGCCCTCAGACTGGGCCTGCACAATGTTATGATACATCACCACAGGGGCAGACTTTAGTAATCTTTCATAACAGGGGTGTCAGCCTGAATAAAATATTGAGGGGGGACAGGTAGGCCCCACCTCACATCATCATCATCATCATCATCATCATCATCATCATAATTTATTACTGGTCAAAGACCAACTCGAACCTCACATCATTTATCACATGCCACACACACCCCATTTAAATGTAAAAGCCCATCAACTTCAGGGGTCTCAGCCTGCTCAAATATTTTAGGCTGATACAACCGGCCCTTTGAGGGTGACCAAACTGCTGATGCGGCCCCCGATGAATTTGAGTTTGACACCCCTGTTCTACGGTGTGATACAGATCTTCTTTTCTGGGTAAGTACAGCATGTATGCTTTTTGCTCTCTAAACGTTTTCCAAGTAGGAGTAGAGGGACAAGCAGGGGTACACTCTTGAGAAAATCCGCGCTCTAGAAACAGCCACACATGCTGCTCTTATTTCTTTATGCATTTGATTCCATTTATGCATCATTTCCTGTAAAATAAGTTGAGGTGAGTCCACAGTGAAAACATCAAGGATAACTTTTTATTTCATTTATGAATTGCTTCCCACAAGGCATCTTGAAATTATTTAAAATGCAATAAAAGCATATGCAAAACAATTGTATGCATTGTATAAAAGCAGCTAAAACATTAAAAACATTAAAACAACAAAATAAAAAAATTCCTTCCAGTAGCACCTTAAAGACCAACTAAGTTAGTTCTTGGTATGAGCTTTCGTGTGCATGCACACTTCTTCAGATACACACACGAAAGCTCATACCAAGAACTAACTTAGTTGGTCTTTAAGGTGCTACTGGAAGGAATTTTTTTATTTTGACTATGGCAGACCAACACGGCTACCTATCTACTATTAAAACAACAACATATACATAAAATCGATTCTAATCCATTACAGATGGATTGCCTCAGTCTTCTCCGATAAAGAAAACAATGCCCGACCTGAAGAATTTGGAGCAAATGATTCAGCAAAGGAAACACAGCCCAGAATAACTAAGGAGATAGTACAAGAATACTTGGCTAGTTTAGATGTATTCAAGTCTCCAGGGCCAGATGAACTGCATCCAAGAGTATTAAAAGAACTGGCAGATGTGATCTCAGAACCACTGGCAGTCATCTTTGAGAATTCCTGGAGAACAGGCGAAGTCCCGGCAGACTGGAGGAGGGCAAATGTTGTCCCTATTTTCAAAAAGGGGAAAAGAGAGGACCCAAATAATTACCGCCCAGTCAGTCTGACATCAATACCAGGGAAGATTCTGGAGCAGATCATTAAGCAAACAGTCTGTGAGCATCTAGAAAGGAATGCTGTGATCATAGAATCATAGAATCATAGAGTTGGAAGAGACCACAAGGGCCATCGAGTCCAACCCCCTGCCAAGCAGGAAACACCATCAGAGCACTCCTGACATATGGTTGTCAAGCCTCTGCTTAAAGACCTCCAAAGTAGGAGACTCCACCACACTCCTTGGCAGCAAATTCCACTGTCGAACAGCTCATTAAGCAGAGGCTTGACAACTATATGTCAGGAGTGCTCTGATGGTGTTTCCTGCTTGGCAGGGGGTTGGACTCGATGGCCCTTGTGGTCTCTTCCAACTCTATAATTCTATGATTCTATGAGATACTAACTGGGATAAAAAATCTCAACCTAAAAGGCTTGTTGAAAGAGGAATGTCTTTAACAGGCCCCAAAAGACTGGTAAATGCCACCGGACTCTTCCTCTTCCCTGCTAGAAAGGGGAGTGGAAAATTTCATACCAATGGCCTTAGTGACTCCAAACATCCAAATCACTGAATTTATTTATTTTTAAATTTATTTTTATTAATTTTCCATTAAGAACCTCCAATTTATAACAAATCAAATCATAATCCAATTCAAAAATTAAAATTAAATTAAAAAACAACCAAATTACAATCTGAATTGTTAATTATTAAATTTCACATGGACTTCCCATATTCTGGACCTCTGAAGAACTCATCTCAGATAGTTATATTTCTTCCCTCTTGTTGTTTTCATATTTTCCACATTCTGATCGTAAACTCTCAAAGTCTTCAGTCCCTGGCTGATCGATTCTCAGTCATGTTAAACAATCATATATCCAAAATAAAAAAATTCCTTCCTGTAGCACCTTAAAGACCAACTAAGTTAGTTCTTGGTATAAGCTTTCGTGTGCATGCACACTTCTTCAGAAGAAGAAGTGTATCTGAAGAAGTGTGCATGCACACGAAAGCTTATACCAAGAACTAACTTAGTTGGTCTTTAAGGTGCTACAGGAAGGATTTTTTTTATTTTGACTATGGCAGACCAACACGGCTACCCATCTGTAACTGGAATCATATATCCAGTTTAATTTATGTATGCGTATTTCCTGCTGCCCGCCTGCCACCCACCCTCTCCATCCATGGCTGCACCAGGTTTACCTCAGCGTGCAGACAGCGAGGCTCTGGATTGGCTGCAGGAACTTCCTGCAGCCAATCTGAAGCCGTGCCAGTGTCGCTGCCCTGCTTCCCCATAACAGGCACCCCTTGTGGGCCGACAGTTCATGTTTGTGGGTTGTGTAGCCGGCAAATTCTGGCCTGGGGCTGCTGCTGGGCCATCCCCTCCACACCCAGTCCAGGACCCGGGAAATGACCCTATCTTTCTTGGAATGGTGTGCAACTTCTTGTGCCTGAATGGGGCGGTCAGGAAGCAGCTCCAGGCTCATAACCTCTTGTGCAGGTGCTGGGTCGGGGCCTGTTTCCGGTAGTGGTAGCCTGCTGAGGGCGTCCGCATGGCCCATCGCCTTCCCAGGGCGGTAAATCATTGCATACTGGTAGCTGGCAAGGAAAATTGACCACCTGAGGACACGAGGAGACAGCACTTGGGGGGGTCTGCTTTTCGGGGGCAAACAAGCCAAGCAACGGCTTATGGTCAGTCACCACGGTAAAGGGCCACCCGTACAAGAAATCATGGAATTTTTTTACTCCCTTCACGATTGCCAAACCCTCCTTGTCGATTTGCGAGTAGTTCCGCTCGGTTGCGTTGAATGTCTGGGGAAAGTATGCCACCGGTACCTCTCTTCCATCCAGGAGTTGGTGTCTCAGGACAGTGCTGATGCCATACAGTGAGGCGTCGCATTCTAGCACCACTGGCAGCCTCTCGTCGAAGTGTGCCAAGACAGAGTTTGAGACAAGCAAGTCCTTGACTGCCTGGAATGCGGCCTCCTGGCACTGGCCCCACACCCAAGGGGCCCGCTTGTCCAGGAGTCTGTGTAGGGGCTCCAAGACCGCCGCCTTGTGGGGAAGGAAGGAATGGTAAAAGTTCAATAGTCCCAAGAAGGCCTGAAGTTCAGTCTTGCTCTTGGGCCCTGGGGCATCACAAATGGCCTGTACCTTGTCCCCAGTTGGGTGGACCCCTTCTGCGTCCACCATAAATCCCAGAAAGTCCACCTGAGGCACTCCTAGTAGACATTTTTCCCGCTTCACCTTGAGACCCGCCGTCTGGAAACGGTGCAGAACGGTGCGGAGGCGGTCCTCAAACTCCTCTGGTGTGGGCCCAGCAATCAACACATCATCGAAGAAGGGGGTGACGCCAGGAATCCCTTTAAGGAGAGAGTCCATTAGATTCTGGAATATGCCTGGTGCCACGCTGACACTGAATTGCAGCCGCTTTACCCTGAACGCTCTTCTATGCGTCACAATCGTCTGTGCCTCTGCTGTGGCCTCATCTACTGGCAGCTGTTGATATGCTTGGGCCAAGTCCAGCTTGCCAAAAAAATTTGACCCAGCCAGGGTGGCAAGGACATGGCTGACCACTGGCACTGGGTATGCGTGGGCCGTGAGGGCCTTGTTTATGGTACATTTGTAGTCTGCGCAGATGCGGACCGAACCATTAGGCTTGACGGGTGTGATGATTGGGGTTTCCCGGGGGCATTAGGTACAGGCTCCAGCACCCCTTGCTCCACGAGCCGGTCCAATTCCTCGTCTATACGGGGTTTCAGGGCAAACGGGACCCGGCGAGCCTTGAGCCTGACAGGTCGTACTGCGGGGTCAAGCTGTAGAGCAATGGGGGGCCCCATATACTGTCCCAATTTCCCATTGAAAACCCCCGGAAATTCTTTGCAGATGGTGTCCACGTCCACTTATAAGCTAGTGTGGTTCACCCCGGTGACGGCTAGCCCCAGTGGTCCAAACCATGCCAATCCCAGTAAGCTAATGACCACGAGCAAGTCCAGTTGCCGCGTCCGCCCTCGATATTGCACCCTGAAGGTCCCCACCCCCATTGTGGGGACCTTACATTTCTGGAAGACCCGGAGGGTGAATGGGGCCGGCCTGAGTTTGGGACCCCCAGTAGGACACAGTTTCCTTAAGGTCCTTGCCGAGATTATGGATAGAGTTGAACCCGTGTCAAGCTCCATGCGGCATGGGGCCCCCTCTATCTGTACCTCTACATAAATTTTCTCTACGTTGGGGTGGGGCAACTGGTATACCTGGAAGTCCGTGAGCTCCGTCGAGTTGCCTTGGTGTGTTGGGCCCTGGGACCTGGGGTTCTTGGATCGGTCATCTGATGCCTGGCATCGGGTGGGCTGAGCCCGACATACCCGAGCGATGTGCCCCAATTTTCCGCACTGCCTGCACTCTGCGTTGCGGAAACAGCAGGTCCTCCTCTCGTGGCTCTCGCCGCAGCTCGCGCAGTTCCCTCCTTCTCGTCAAGGCAGCCGTCGTCTGTGCGCTGCTTGAGTGTGCTGCTGTACTCGGTGCACCTCCTCCCTGTCAGATCCTGAGTCGTCGGTGAGGTCTTCGTGGTGGACCCTTGGTTGGGACGACAGGCTTGGCCATGCCTCTTGCGTCGACCTCTCGGCAGCTTCTGTTACCAGGGCCTCCTCCAGGGCGACCTGGAACGTTAGGTCCTTCTTAGCGTAGAGGCGTCGTTGCAGCGTCTCATCCTTTAGGCCACCGACGAGGCGGTCACGAAGCATGTTCTCCAATTCTGAGAAGTTGCAGAACTGGGCGGCTTGGCGGAGAGAGGTCACAAACCCAGTTATGGTTTCCCCAGGGGCTTGCCGCTTTGCGTAGAAGGCATTTCGACAAGCCACCACTGAGGGCTGCGGTGAAAAATGCCCCTTCAGCCGTTCCATTATTGTTTTGTAAGGAACGGTAGCGCCGTCTTCAGGTGCAAGGAGAGCCTGGGCGATTTCAAATATCTCCTCTCCACAGACGCTGAAGAATATCGCCCTCTTCTTGGCATCTTCGTCGGTGACCCCTTTGGCTTCTAGGAGGAAGGTGAAACGGGAGGCATACTGTCAGGGGTTCAGGAGCAGAGACGAGGGCAAGGGAGGAAACAGAGAGCGAGGGGGAGGAGGCAGAAGAAAAGATGAGTGATGACGACGACCCGAGATCTCCTAGTTTTTCCAGTGAATCAGAATATTCACGGGAAGGAGCGCCAGTGGCAAGGGCAAGGGGGGAGCTTAGGGGGGCACCCCAGGAAGAAGGGTCCAGAGGGGGCTCAGAGAGCAGCAGTTGGAAATCGGGGCCAGCATCACCAGCAGAACGCAGTGGGGAGGAAGGGTGCCAGGTACCGAGTTCTGGCAGCTCGCAGCAGGAGGGAGGACATGAGTCAGGAGTGGCCACACCTCCATCGGGGAGCGAGGAAACGGTCAGGAGGAAAGTGGAAGGTTGGGCGCGCGCGCCAAGTTCAAATACACAGGAAGGTGGCGCAGTAAGCAGCCCGGAAAGGGAGCCAGGTCCTAAAGCCCGGCGCAAGGAGACAGAAGGGTCCGGGGGGTCAGCGTCAGAAGCATCCCGAAAGGAAGAGACCACGGGGGGCAGAGGGACCCAGAGAAGAACGGTCAGGCGGAAAAGGTGGAGTAAGGCTAGGGTACTTAGCTGGTGTACAGGGGGCGGAGACTCAGACGGAGCTTCGCCGGTCTAACATTAAGACGTAGAGCTGCACGCAGCCGCTTGAGAATGGAAACTGTAACTCAATAAAGACTTTTACAAAGTGATCGCTGGCTAGCGTGATCCTCTGTGAGCTAGGATCTTGTAGCAGCCCTGACAGTAAGCTCCGTCCCCAAATTGTGGGCATCTACGGCCTCGCGGAGAGGAGAGAAAGCGGGTGCCTACTTGCGAGCTCACGAACGGCAGGCAATATGACGGCCGAACAGCAGATAGCGGAACTCAGAGAAGCAGTGACACGACTGAATGCCGAGGCGCTTGCATCCAGGAAGAGAGAGGAAGACGCAGCTGCCGCCTACAGGGATCTCCAGGTCAGGTTGGAAATGCTTACGAAGCAAGGGCAACTGACACCCAAACCGGAGGGGATTGGGTTGGGGAGACGAACAGGCGGTCTGGTCTCTCACTTCGATGGGAATTTGCAACAGTACCCCAACTTTAGAGCAGATGTAAAGTGTGCACTGCAACTGCTGAACAAAGACTTTAGAGATGAGCAAGAGAAGGTGGGATTCATCATGTCCCATTTGCATGGAGATGCTAAAGCGTGGCTGCGCAATTTGTGGAGGGATAAGGATCCAGCACTCCAAAATGCGGATGCCTTTATTAAAGCGATGGATGGGTGCTTTTTATCAAGCATAGACGTGGATCTTGCCAGGAGAGAGGTGCATGGGCTGAAGCAAGGGAGGGCCAGTGTAAGACAGTACCACGCCCGCTTTTTTGCATTGGTCAGTGCCCTGGAATGGGACAGAGATTCGGCTCCAGTCAGAGACCTGTTTTTGGGAAGGATTGAACAGCGCAGTTAAGGACGAAATTGCAAGGGGGGAGAGACCCCGGACCACGCAGGAGATCGTTCAGAGGGCGCTGGCTGTTGGGGTGCGGCTGGAGGAACGTCCATGGAGCAGGGACGAAGGGCGTGGAGGGCGCGAACCAGCGAGAGGGTTCTCCCTCATTCCCAGGGAAGCTGCGCGTGCGCAATCCACACCTCCGCCAGGAGGGGGAGCGGAACCTATGGAGGTTGGCGGTGCCAGGGCTCAGTCAGCAACCAGAGCCCTAGCACCGGGAGCAGTCAAAGCGAAGCCTCCTAGAGGGGACCGGAAGTGTTACATCTGCGAAAGTCCGCAGCATATGGCGAAAGAGTGTCCCCAGAGGATCCACAAGCTCAATGCAGCCTCTGCAACAGTGACTGCAGCTCCTCAGCACGGAGAATCACAGCAGGGAAACGACGGAGTCTGGCTGGAGACAGAGGCACTGGGGCCCAGCCAGACAAGTCAGTGAAGCAGTCCCCAGAGATTTTGCAGCCCATGGATCCCCTCCCACCCAAACCGGTAGTGCAGCTCACTGCATCGCTCCAGCTACCCAATGGCCTCATTCTGGACGTGCCAATCACCGTTGAGTCAGGAAGCAATGCTGACTTTATAGGGCAGGACTTTGTTGATAAGCACGCTATACAGCTGCTGCCTGCCACGCTGCCCCTGCAGGTCGTCACAGTGGATGGCAGGGAGCTGCTAGGGGGGCAGGTGGTGAAGCAAACGCCACCAATGGTGATGCGACTTGGAAATCACAGGGAAGTCATCAGTTTTAATGTCACCAGACTGTCGGACACGCCTATTGTCTTGGGCATGAGTTGGCTGGACAGACACAGTCCGACGTTGGCTTGGTACCAGCGGCAGCTGGTCTTCGGCTCATCATATTGCGCTGAACACTGCATTCTGCCCCGGCAGGAGGCAGAAGAGGAGGAGACACAGCTGCAGCTGGGGACGCTGCAAGCAATCCCCGACAAATACGCTGGATTTTTGGAGGTTTTCTGCGAGAAGGAGGCGGACAGGCTTCCCCCTCACAGACCACATGACTGCAAGATTGACCTACTGCCAGGGGCAGCGCTACCAAAAGGGAAGCTGTATTCCATGTCTGAGGATGAACTACAGGAACTCAAAGAATTCATAGAGCATAATTTGGAGCGCGGTTTCATCCGGGAGTCCAAGGCAGCGGGGGGCAGTCCTGTATTCTTTGTTAAGAAGCGGGACACGCCCCAGAAAAGGCTCGTTGTGGACTATCGGACCTTAAACAGCATGACCAAGCCATCGGACTTCCCCATGCCCAGGATCGACGACCTCCTCGCGACGGTACGCAAGGGCCGCGTGTTCACCAAGTTGGACCTGCAAGGGGCGTACAACCTCATTCGCATGCGGGAAGGAGATTAGTGGAAGACAGCCATGTTCACGCCCCTAGGCACCTACGAATACAGAGTTATGCCTTTTGGACTACAAAATGGCACCCACTGTTTTCAAGCTTTCATGCATCACCTGTTAGCGGGGCTCCTCTACAAGACGTGTGTCTGCTTCTTAGATGACATCCTGATATTTTCTGAGTCCCAGCAGGATCACTACAGCGACGTCAAGGAAGTGCTGAGCAGGCTAAAGAAGCATAGGCTGTACGCCAAGCTGGAAAAGTGCCAGTTCGACGTGACGGAGGTGGATTTCCTGGGCTGTCAGACAAGGGGCTCGCCATGGACAGCGCCAAGGTTCGCGCGGTGTTGGATTGGAAAAGCCCGCGCAACCGGAAGGAGGTCCAGCGGTTTGTCGGCTTTGCGAACTTCTATCGCAAGTTTATCAGGGGGTTTGCTATGCAAACGGCGGCCATCACAGACACGCTCAGTTCCAAGAAGAAGAAATTCATCTGGACGGAACAGGCGGAGCGGTCCTTTCAGGCACTCAAGCGTCTCTTCGCGTCGGAAGAGCAGCTGCTGCATGTCGACCCCAGCAGGCCGATGAGGGTGGAGACGGACGCGTCTGACAGGGCCGTGGGAGCTGTCCTGCTGCAGAAAGACCCGCAGGGGGCTTGGAGACCGGCAGCGTTCTACTCCAGGAAGCTCAGCAAGTCTGAACAGAACTACACCATCTGGGACAGGGTGTTGTTGGCCATTCATGCAGCATTCAAGGCATGGAGGCACTTCCTGATCGGCGCCAAGCACACGGTACAGGTCTGCACGGACCACAAGAATCTGGAGCACTGGCGCACGGCGCAGTTCCTGAACCAGAGGCAGATACGTTGGGCTGAGTTCTTTGCGGACTTCGACTTCCGAATAGAGTATGTCCCAGGAGACACCAACGTCATGGCGGATGCCCTATCCCGTAAACCACAGTATCTAGAGGAGGAGGCGCCAGCGGCCGCCATGCACATCTTCGCACCGACCGTGTGGGCGTGCGCTTCGGCGACAGTTAACCTGGATGCGGTGCGACGAGCGTTGCAGGATGACTCCTTCGCGCAAGCAAAGATGGCAGAGGTGCACAGGGGTACGGCTGCAACCGACGAGTTCCAAGTGCGAGATGGCTTGCTCATCCGTAAAGGGGCCATCTACGTGCCGGGAGACGAACTTCGCGCCAAGGTACTGCAGCAGCTGCACGACGCGCCCACTGCCGGGCACTTTGGCAAGGAGAAGACGGTGGAATTAGTCGCCAGAGACTTCTGGTGGCCCGGAATGAGGGGGGAAGTCGCGGACTACGTGGCGAGGTGCGACACCTGCCAGAGGGCCAAACCAGTGCACAGACCGCCGGCCGGACTGCTGGAACCGCTGCAAACTCCGTTCGAACCATGGGAGAGAGTAGCCCTGGACTTTGTCACGGATCTGCCCAGCTCGAGGGGCAAAACGGCTGTGCTAGTAGTGGTGGACTTGTTCTCCAAGATGGCACATTTCATTCCGTGTGCGAAGGTGGCCACGGCGGAACAAACGGCCAAACTGTTCATAGATCACGTGTTCAAGGTCCACGGTCTGCCGCGGTCTATTCTGTCCGACCGGGGGCGACAGTTCATCTCGAATTTCTGGCAGAAGCTGATGGGCTTCCTGAACGTCAAAATCAACCTGGCTTCGGCTAGACACCCGCAGACCAACGGACAAGCGGAGCGGGTCAATGCCATCATGCAGCAGTATCTGAGGTGTTATGCAAATCAACAGCCCGCGACGTGGGTGGATTACCTGCCTCTCGCCGAGTTCGCCTACAACAACACGAAGCACGTGTCGACGGGGGTGACGCCGTTCTTCGCCAACAACGGAAGACACCCCAGAACCTTCCCGGGACTGGAAAGAATGGGAGAGGGGGAGCCGCAGACAGCAGACGCGTTCGCGTCGGAGTTGCAGGAGGTCCACGATCAGCTTCGGCGGCACCTGGAGCTGGCTAAGCACGCATACAAGGTGCAAGCGGACAAACACAGGAGGGTTGGTGAAGAGATCCGCGTGGGCGACTGGGTATGGTTGGCAGCCCACGCAGTGCCGGCCAGGTCGTTAGCGAAGAAGAAACTAGGACATAAACAGCTGGGACCCTACCAAGTCGAAGAGCAGGTCAACCCGGTAGCCTTCAGGCTGACGCTTCCGGAAGGTTCCAGGATGCATCCGGTGTTCCACAGATCGGTGCTCACTCCCTACAAGACACCTCACAGGTTCCAGGAACCGGGAATGGCGAGCAGAGGGGAGGGCCACAGGAGGAGCCCATCAACGAAGTCACAGAGATTTTGGACTCGAGATGGGGGGAAGAGGGAGTAGAATACCTTCTCGCCAGAGAGGGCACCCCAGCCAGTGCCAACAGCTGGGTGCCGGGCTACGCTTTGGAGGAACCTCTGCTCAAAGACGAGTTTCATGCCCTCTTCCCACACAGGCCCATGCCAGCAGACTTTTTCGACGATCGGCTTTTCACACCGACGCTTTCAGCCAGCACGTTTCGGGGGTTCGACTCGGATGAGGAACCGACAATGGACACTCGTTCCCCGGAGGGCTCGACAGCGGAATCTGCCTCAGAACCCTCGTATTGGTGGGACGATAGACCAGAGGAGCAGTGGCGCAGGAAGTGGCTGGAGGGTCCAAGCCGAGCGACGGACCCGGGAACGCCTGAGGTGGAGACGGACGCGGACATGTACGGGGAGGATTTTGGGTTCGAGCATGGCGGCACAGAGATGGAGGCAGAGGTGACCGTTGTCGACGAGCGCAGGGAGGAAGAACCGGAAGTCTTCAGTTGCAGGCCCGCCACGGGAAGCGAACTGTATCCGACATTCGTCCCCGGGACACTGCAGCACCCAGCTCCCGCACCGGAAGGAGGGGAGGGGGGAAGGGGGGCTTCGAGGGGGGGATAGATGTCAGGGGTTCAGGAGCAGAGACGAGGGCAAGGGAGGAAACAGAGAGCGAGGGGGAGGAGGCAGAAGAAAAGATGAGTGATGACGACGACCCGAGATCTCCTAGTCTTTCCAGTGAATCAGAAGATTCACAGGAAGGAGCGCCAGTGGCAAGGGCAAGGGGGGAGCTTAGGGGGGCACCCCAGGAAGAAGGGTCCAGAGGGGGCTCAGAGAGCAGCAGTTGGAAATCGGGGCCAGCATCACCAGCAGAACGCAGTGGGGAGGAAGGGCGCCAGGTACCGAGTTCTGGCAGCTCGCAGCAGGAGGGAGGACATGAGTCAGGAGTGGCCACACCTCCATCGGGGAGCGAGGAAACGGTCAGGAGGAAAGTGGAAGGTTGGGCGCGCGCGCCAAGTTCAAATACACAGGAAGGTGGCGCAGTAAGCAGCCCGGAAAGGGAGCCAGGTCCTAAAGCCCGCCGCAAGGAGACAGAAGGGTCCGGGGGGTCAGCGTCAGAAGCGTCCCGAAAGGAAGAGACCACGGGGGGCAGAGGGACCCAGAGAAGAACGGTCAGGCGGAAAAGGTGGAGTAAGGCTAGGGTACTTAGCTGGTGTACAGGGGGCGGAGACTCAGACGGAGCTTCGCCGGTCTAACATTAAGACGTAGAGCTGCACGCAGCCGCTTGAGAATGGAAAATGTAACTCAATAAAGACTTTTACAAAGTGATCGCTGGCTAGCGTGATCCTCTGTGAGCTAAGATCTTGTAGCAGCCCTGACACATACGCTTCCCAGTCTCCGGATGCTGGGTTGAACGGCGAGAAGCTGCTGTCGGTTGCCATTCTGAGTTCCTTGGGTCCCAGAGCTGAAGCCTGGCTACATGGTGCGAGGCAGCGGTGCGGAAGGTGGCGGTGCTGCAGTGCTGTGTGTGGTGGTCAGCTCAGCAGGATCCCACCTTCGTCGCCAGTGAAATATACTCAGAGTGGATTTCATGCTCTTTATTCAGCTCATAGTGGTGAGGAGGGAATGAAAATCCCCTCAAAGTATCTGCTTTATATACATTATTTACACAATGGGCTGCACGTGATTGGCTAATTCCGGAATTCTCCTGTAGACCAATCAGGTTGTGGATTCATAGGATCATAGAGTTGGAAGAAACCACAAGGGCCATCGAGTCCAACCCTCTGCCAAGCAGGAAACACCATCAGAGCACTCCTGACATATGGTTGTCAAGCCTCTGCTTAAAGACCTCCAAAGGAGGAGACTCCACCACACTCCTGGGCAGCAAATTCCACTGTCAAACAGCTCTTACTGTCAGAAAGTTCTTCCTAATGTTTAGGTGGAATCTTCTTTCTTGTAGTTTGGATCCATTGCTCCGTGTCCGCTTCTCTGGAGCAGCAGAAAACAACCTTTCTCCCTCCTCTACGTGACATCCTTTTATATATTTGAACATGGCTATCATATCACCCCTTAACCTCCTCTTCTCCAGGCTAAACATGCCCAGCTCCCTTAGTCGTTCCTCATAAGGCATCGTTTCCAGGCCTTTGACCATTTTGGTTGCCCTCCTCTGGACACGGTCCAGTTTGTCAGTGTCCTTCTTGAACTGTGGTGCCCAGAACTGGACACAGTACTCCAGGTGAGGTCTGACCAGAGCAGAATACAGTGGCACTATTAGTTCCCTTATCCTAGATGCTATACTCCTATTGATGCAGCCCAGAATTGCATTGGCTTTTTTAGCTGCCGCGTCACACTGTTGGCTCATGTCAAGTTTGTGGTCAACCAAGACTCCTAGATCCCTTTCACATGTACTGCTCTCAAGCCAGGTGTCACCCATCTTGTATTTGTGCCTCTCATTTTTTTTGCCCAAGTGCAATACTTTACATTTCTCCCTGTTAAAGTTCATCTTGTTTGTTTTGGCCCAGTTCTCTAATTTCTCCCTGCTTCGTTTGACTAATCAAGTCTTCTCATGGAGAGGGCTTTTTGTTTCATATCTGATCTGAACAAGAGGCGAGATGAATTAAAACATTACAGTCTAGATTCCACAGCTAGTATGTGCATGCACCATGTCATGTCATCAATGATAAAGTAGGGGGGGCTGACCTGCCCCTCAAATTTTATTCAAGTTGGCAACCCTGGCTACAGCCTTTCCTCCAATACACTTGTTCCCCCCGTTAGAGGTGGGTCTGAGACCCTAAAAATAAAATCTGAACAAAATTGATGAAGCAGCGAGAACAGGTGTCCCAAGTAGGCACAACCAGTTTTGGCAAAGCATAATCTTATAGTGGGGCTAATGGTTTAAAAGATAAACATACAGAGCTTTAAAAGCATTATTTTTTTAAAAAAAGTGAACAGCCCATCTTAAGTAAGGGGAAAGGGTAAGGCCAGCAATTGAACCAAACTTTAATTTTCTGGTATTTTTAGCAGTCATTCAAATTACAAAACTAGGATTCTGCAACAACAGCACATGCCACAGTTTTGGAATCCATTGTCGGTTCTTAGAATATAGGAAGCATATCAGAACCATTAGTCCATCTAGATCAAAATTGCCAACACTTACTGGCAGAAGCTTTTCAGGCAAAAATCATTACCAGTCCTACCAAGAGATGCTGGGGATTGAATCTGGGATCTTTTGCTTGCAGAAGTAGTGAGCTGCAACACTTCCCCCTCTTTTACATGTGTCTTCAGATCCTCACTATGGTAGGTATCTAAATCCTTCCCCCGCTCTTAAAATAAACAACTTATTAATATTGAACAAAACTATTAAACTGGCAGTTTTCTTTCTTTCTTTCTATATGCCCCCCCCCCATTTTGCATGCAAATTTTGCTGCGTTCTTCCCTCCGATGTCACTCCAGTGCCTGGTGACCCCAGCACATGCACTTTTCCACCCACCCACCCCACTAGCAAATTGTCCTGTATTTGCTCTTCTAAATATGGCAACCCTAACCTAAACTTAAGCTGGCTAGGTTATATAGCAGCCATAAAGATGTCCATACTCCCCCAATTCCTGTTCTTGTTTCAGACCTTACCTGTACTTATCCCCCTTTCCCAACTGTCTCACTGGCATCACTTACTTAACAATTCTATTTTTGGAAGGAGAAGCAGAGTGACATGTCAAGACTTTATATTGTCCCAAGACCAATGGAGGTCTCAGGGCCCCAGGTCTTAGGCAATTAAAGCAAATGGTGCACACAAGCCTTGCCTTTTCTTAAAACTTCCTGTGCACACACCACAAAAATAAAGAATCAATTTTTACAACTAACTCCAAAGAAGCAATTAAATATACGTGATGTTAATAGGAATATCAGCTTCCTAACAATTATAAATCTATTTAACACTGGGTTATCTCCATAATGTACACTCAGGATCACTTAAAACAACGCTTTGCAGATTAATTTTTAATTCTAACTTTTTCTAGCATGGTGTTTGGAAGAGAGAAAAACAGTGATGTTTGAACTCTAAATAAAATGTTCTTTCCCCTGTTAATATTTATTTACATTTTTCTATTTCATAGATTAATTTTAGGCCATTTAAGAACAAAAGAACTGCTAAGTGCTAAAAGTTCCCACAATACAGTACCATTTCACAGTACCATATACATAAAAAAGGTAAAGGACCCCTGACAGTTAAGTCCAGTCACAGACGACTCTGGGGTTGTGGAACTCATCTCGCTTTATAGGCCGAGGGAGCCGGTGTTTGTATGCTGTCAGGGAACTGACATTGGAGCAGAGTGGAGAGGCTAGGCTCCCAGATTCTGCAGGAGAGGGAACTAGTAAGGGAAGAGAGAGAACATCCTCTGGGGAAAGAAGTCCAGGTGACACCAGGAAGAAGGGAGAGGCAGAGAGCACTTCGGAGGGGAGGCTCTGAGACTCTTCCAGTGAAGTCAGTGAGGAGAGTGGAGGACCACCGCTTGGCACGCCCACTCTGCGCAGAAGGCTTCCGCACAGAGAGGCGAGGCGAAGGTTGTCCGTTAAGGAATTCTTATGCTGGAGGAAATTTAGGAGACACCCACTGACGGATTCTGCCAGCGACTGAGCAGCAGCGCAAAAGGGCTGCTCAGCCAGGGAAAGACGCAACCACCCAAAGCAGTTGGGAACGGCTGGAGTTTTACACACAAGCAACCCCAATTCCCATGATATATGCAGACAGTTTTTCCGGGTCATGTGGCCAGCATGACTAAGTCACTTCTGGCAAAACCAGAGCAATTCATGGAAACGCTGTTTACCTTCCCACCGGAGTGGTACCTATTTATCTACTTGCACTTTTTGGAGTGCTTTCGAACTGCTCGGTTGGCAGGAGCTAGGACCGAGCAATGGGAGCTCACCCTGTCACAGGGATTCGAATTACCGACCTTCTGATCAGCAAGCCCAAGAGGCTCAGTGGCTTAGACCATATACATATATGTATACAAATTTGCAAAGTTTTTACCTTGCCTCTCATGAACACTGAACTGAAGGGAAATGAGACCCACCCAACATGAAGCAAAAATAAAAGTCAGGAACCAACACTGTATTTCAAGTATTAGAAGAAATATAGTGCTACTTTTAAATAACAATTATAATTACAATAATAAAATATTCTAACTAGAATGAATCCCTGTAGCCCATAGGAAGAAATATAACTTCTGCAGTAAATGGAGTTTTATTGTTCTCACTTGAGTGGTCTCCATTTTGCATTTGTGTGGCCTCCATCGAATGAGATTTAAATATTACAGAGCATTGCTTTATCCTCATGCAAATTTATCTTACTTGTTAAAAAGCATAATGGCATCCACTTCTATGAGAAAAGTTATTACCAGATCCATTGCAGTACTTTTCATCAAGCAATAAGATTATTCCCATTAAAACAACAATAATTTTATATAAGTTGGAATGTAGATACAAATGTCTGTAAGTTTCTTATCACAATAAATGCAATACAAATGTGCTTAAAAAATGGGTTGATTTGTTTTGGTTAACTGTTCGTATCTGCTGCTTGGTGAATGTGCTTATATGTAACATTGATGCAAATTCATGATTGCGCAGAAGGGGCTTTGGGTTGCATTCAGGAACATTTCCTTGAGCTTGGTATGGTCAAACATCCACAGATGAAGTTTCATAGATACCCATACATACATACAGGGAACATTGTGTTGACAATGCAATATTGTGAACTGGCCTTTAGAATTTAGAGAAAACACAAAGCTGTTTTCTCTGTGCGTGCAAATATCCATGTCAATTTATAATAAAATATCTGTTTTTCTGCAAGTAGTTTCAATATCCCCTCCCTTAGAAGATGTGATTGTTGAGTACAGAAAGAAGGGAAATCTTTCGACTTCAAACAACATTTGCATATCCTCTACTATTTGATCCACTGCAAGTAGATAGCTCCTTTTCATGAAGCTGCTCTTAACTGTTCTGTGGAAGCAGATTTTCATATTTCCTAAAACTAGAATAAGCCCCTAAAATAAATAAGAAGAAAATGACCATTGGCCATTGTCAGGGGTTCAGGAGCAGAGACGCAGAGAAGGGAGGAGACACAAAGCGAGGGGGAGGAATACGAAGGAAGGATGAGTGGGGATGACGACCCGAGATCACCGAGCCTGTCCAGTGAGTCCGAGGATTCCCAGAAGGGAGCGCCAGCGGTCAGAGCAAGGGGGGGAAGCAGGGGGACACCCCAGGAAGAAGGGTCCAGAGAGGGATCAGAGAGCAGCAGTTGGAGATCGGGACCCACGTGCCCAGCCGGGAGCAACGGGGAGAAAGGGGACCAGACATCGGGTTCCGGAGGCTTTCAGCAGGAGGGAGGGCATGAGTCAGGAGTAGTCACGCCCACCTCCGGGAGCGACGAAACGATCAAGAGGAAGGTAGAGAGTTGGGCGCGCGCGCCAAGTTCAAATGCAGCGGAAGCTGGCGCAGTAAGCAGCCCGGAGAGTGAGCCAGGTCCCAAAGCCCGCCGCAAGGAGGCGGAAGGGTCAGGGGGGTCCGCGTCAGAAGAGAGTAGGAAAGAAGAGACCACGGGGGGCAGAAGGACCCAGAGACGGAGGGAAAGGCGCAGGAGGTGGAGCAAGGCTAGGGTATTAAGCTGGTGTGCTAGAGGCGGAGACTCAGACGGGTCTTCGCCGGTCTGACATAGAAGACGTGGGGCTGCACATTGCAGTTTGGAAATGGAACCTGTAACCCAATAAAGACTCTTTTAACGTGAACGCTGGCTAACGTGGTCCTATGTGAGCTGGGACTGGGTAGCAGCCCTGACAGTAAGACCCGTCTCTACATAGCTTCGGACACCTGAAACCTCGCAGCGGAGGCAGAAGCAGCGAGAGGAGGAAATTGGTGTTTGGGAGCAAGCTCACAAAGGTTGGCAGAGATGACGGAAGCAGAAAAAATTTCAGCGCTGCAACAGGCAGTGACCCAATTGAACGCAGAGGTACTGGCATCCAAGAAAAGGGAGCAGGATGCTGCGGCCGCCTACAGAGATCTCCACGCCAGGTTTGAAGCGTTGGTTAAGCAAGGGCAACTGGGACCCAGACCGGAGGGGGTTGGGTTGGCACGGAGAGCAGGAGGGCTTGTGGCTCACTTCGATGGGAATTTGCAACAGTACCCCAATTTTCGAGCAGACGTAATGTGCGCACTGCAACTGCTGGCAAAAGACTTTAGAGATGAGGAAGAGAAAGTGGGGTTTATACTGTCCCATTTGCATGGGGATGCTAAAGCGTGGCTGCGCAATTTGTGGAGGGATAAAGATCCGGCGCTTCAGAGTGCAGATGCCTTTATCAAAGCGATGGATGCGTGTTTTTTATCTACCATTGACGTGGATCTTGCTCGACGGGAGATACATGGACTGAGACAAGGGAGGGCGAGCGTACGGCAGTATCACGCCCGCTTTTTTGCGCTGGTCAGTGCCTTGGAATGGGACCGGGATTCACCTCCAGTCAGAGACCTGTTCTGGGAGGGTCTGAGCAGTGCTGTTAAGGACGAAATTGCGAGGGGGGAGAGGCCCCGGAGCACGCAGGAGGTGGTCCAAAGGGCGCTGACTGTGGGGGTGAGGCTGGAAGAACGTCCATGGTGCAGAGACGAAGGACGTGGAGGGCGCGAAGCAGTGAGAGGTTTCTCCTTCGTTCCCAGGGAAGCAGCGCGTGCGCAATCCACACCTCCGCCAGGAGGGGGAGTGGAACCTATGAAGGTGGGAGGCGCCAGGGCTCAGTCAGCTACCAGAGCCCCAGCACCGGGAGCAGTCAAGACTAAGCCTCCTAGAGGGAACCGGAAGTGTTACATCTGCGACAGCCCTCAACACTTGGCGAGAGAGTGTCCCCAGAGGAACTCCAAGCACACTGCAGCCTCCGCAACGGTGATAGCAGCCACGCAGCACAGCGAACCCCAGCAGGGAAACGACGATGTCTGGCTGGAGGCAGAGGCACTGGGGCCCAGCCAGACGAATCAGTGAAGCAGTCCCCAGCGATCTTGCAACCCACAGACCCCCTCCCACCCAAACCAGTAGTGCAGCTCACCGCATCTCTCCAGCTACCCAATGGCGTCACTATAGACGTGCCACTTTCTGTGGACTCTGGAAGCAATGCAGACTTTATAGCGCAGGATTTTGTGGAGCAGCACGCTATACAGCTACTGCCTGCCACTCTGCCCCTGCAAGTCGTCACAGTGGATGGCAGAGAGTTGCTGGGGGGGCAGGTGGTGAAGCAGACGCCGCCAATGGTGATGCGACTTGGTAACCACAGGGAAGTCATCAGTTTTAATGTCACCCGACTGTCGGACACGCCCATTGTGTTGGGCATGAGTTGGCTGGACAGGCACAGTCCGACACTGGCTTGGTACCAGCGACAGCTGATCTTCGGCTCTTCTTATTGTGCCGAGCACTGCATCCTGCCCAGACAGGAGGGAGAGGAGGAGGAATCACAGCTGCAGTTGGGAACGTTGCAAGCAGTCCCCCACAAATACGCAGACTTTCTGGAGGTCTTCTGCGAGAAGGAGGCAGACAAGCTACTCCCTCACAGGCAGTATGACTGCAAGATTGACCTCCTACCAGGGGCGACGCTGCCGAAAGGGAAGCTGTATTCCATGTCTGAGGACGAACTACAGGAACTCAAACAGTTCATAGATCACAATTTGGAGCGCGGTTTCATCCGAGAGTCCAAGGCAGTAGGGGGCAGTCCTGTTTTCTTCGTGAAGAAGAAAGACACGCCCCAAAAAAGACTTGTAGTTGATTTTCGCCTCTTGAACAAGATGACCAAGCCCTCTGATTTCCCCATGCCCAGGATTGACGACCTCCTAGCGACGGTGCGCAAGGGACGCGTGTTCACCAAGTTGGACCTGCGAGGGGCGTACAATCTCATCCGCATGAGGGAAGGCGATGAGTGGAAGACAGCCATGTTCACGCCCCTAGGCACCTACGAATACAGAGTGATGCCGTTTGGATTGCAAAACGGTTCTCACTGTTTTCAAGCTTTCATGCATCATGTGTTGGCGGGACTCCTCTACAAGAAGTGCGTCTGCTTCCTGGATGACATCCTGATATTCTCCGAATCGCAGCAAGCACATGACCAAGACGTTCGGGAGGTGCTGAAGAGGCTGCAGCAGCATAGACTGTACGCCAAACTGGAGAAGTGCCAGTTCAACACGATGGAGGTGGATTTCTTGGGCTACAAGTTGTCGGACAAGGGGCTAGCCATGGACAGCGCCAAGGTTCGCGCGGTGTTGGATTGGAAGAGCCCGCGCAACCGGAAGGAGGTCCAGCGGTTTGTGGGCTTCGCCAACTTCTATCGCAAGTTTATCAAGGGGTTCGCGATGCAGACGGCGGCTATTACGGACACGCTAAGCTCCAAGAAAAAGAAATTCATCTGGACGGAGCAGGCGGAGCAGTCCTTTCAAGCACTCAAGCGTCTCTTCGCGTCGGAAGAGCAACTGCTGCATATCGACCCCAGCAGACCGATGCGGGTAGAGACAGACGCGTCCGATAGAGCCGTGGGAGCTGTCCTGCTGCAGAGAGACCCGCAGGGGGTCTGGAGGCCGGGAGCGTTCTACTCCAGAAAGCTCAGCAAGTCGGAGCAGAACTACACCATCTGGGACAGGGAGTTGCTGGCCATTCATGCAGCGTTCAAAGCGTGGAGGCATTTCCTGATCGGAACCAAGCACACAGTGCAAGTCTGCACGGACCACAAGAATCTGGAGCACTGGCGCACGGCGCAGTTCCTGAACCAGAGGCAGATACGTTGGGCAGAGTTCTTTGCTGACTTCGATTTCCGAATAGAGTACGTCCCAGGCGACACCAACATCATGGCGGATGCACTGTCCCGAAAACCGCAATACCTCGAAGAGGCGACGCCAGCGGCAGCCATGCACATCTTCGCGCCAACAGCGTGGGCGTGCGCTTCAGCCACAGTAGACCTGGATGCGGTGCGGCGGGCGTTGCAGGACGACTCATTCGCGCAGGCGAAGATGGCCGAGGTGCACAAGGGCACGGCGAAGAGCGACGAGTTCCAGATACGAGACGGCTTGCTCTTACGTAAAGGGGCCATCTACGTGCCGGGAGACGAACTTCGCGCCAAGGTACTGCAACAGTTGCACCCACGCACCCACGGCCGGACACTTTGGCACAGAAAAAACGGTGGAATTAGTCGCAAGGGACTTTTGGTGGCCCAGACTGAGAGGGGAGGTCGCGGACTACGTCGCAAGGTGCGACACCTGCCAGAGGGCCAAGCCGGTGCACAAACCACCGGCGGGACTGCTGGAACCGCTGCAAACGCTGTTTGAACCATGGGAGAGGGTGGCCCTGGACTTTGTCACGGATCTACCCAGCTCGAGAGGCAA
This sequence comes from Podarcis vaucheri, assembly GCF_965113315.1. Taxonomy (NCBI): domain Eukaryota; kingdom Metazoa; phylum Chordata; class Lepidosauria; order Squamata; family Lacertidae; genus Podarcis; species Podarcis vaucheri. The sequence goes on from NC_138761.1 coordinate 130,036,265, forward strand.
GACAGCTGTACTAGTGGTGGTGGACTTGTTCACCAAGATGGCACATTTCATACCGTGTGCGAAGGTGGCCACGGCGGAACAAACAGCCAAACTGTTCATAGATCACGTGTTCAAAGTGCACGGTCTGCCGCGGTCTATACTGTCCGACCGCGGACGCCAGTTCATCTCGAATTTCTGGCAGAAGCTGATGGGCTTCCTGAACGTCAAGATCAACCTGACATCAGCGAGACACCCGCAGACCAACGGGCAAGCGGAGAGGGTCAATGCCATCATGCAGCAGTACCTGAGATGCTATGCCAATCAACAGCCTGCGACGTGGGTGGATTACCTGCCGCTCGCCGAGTTCGCCTACAACAACACGAAGCACGTGTCCACAGGGGTGACGCCGTTCTTCGCCAACAATGGGAGGAATCCCAGAACCTTCCCGGGACTGGAGAGAGTGGGGGAAGGGGAACCGCAGACGGCGGACGCTTTCGCGTCTGAGTTGCAGGAGGTCCACGATCAACTCCGACGGCAGCTGGAGCTAGCGAAGCACGCATACAAGGTGCAAGCTGACAAGCACAGGCGGGTTGGCGAAGAGATCCGAGTGGGAGACTGGGTCTGGTTGGCAGCCCACGCAGTGCCGACCAGATCGTTAGCCAAGAAGAAGTTGGGGCACAAGCAACTCGGTCCATACCAGGTCGAAGCACAGATCAACCCAGTAGCTTTCCGGCTGGTGCTGCCGGAGGGTTCCAGGATGCATCCGGTGTTCCACAGGTCAGTGCTTACTCCCTACAAGGCACCTCACAGATTCCAGGAACCAGGAACAGCACCGAGTCCGTCTCAGGAGCGGACGGAGGCGGGGAGATTGCCACAGCAGGACCCCATCAACGAAGTCACGGAGATTTTGGACTCCAGATGGGGGGAAGAGGGAGTAGAATACCTCCTAGCCAGAGAGGGCACCCGGGCCAGTGCTAATAGCTGGGTGCCGGACTACGCTTTGGAGGAACCCCTGCTCAAGGACGAGTTTCATGCCCTTTTCCCACACAGACCCATGCCAGCAGGCTTCTTCGACGACTGGTTGTTCACGCCCACACTTTCCTTCAGCACGTTCCATGGATTCGACTCGGACGGGGAGCCCGCACCGGGCACCCGTTCCCCAGAGGGGTCACCGGAGGGTTCGGCGTCAGACACCTCGTATTGGTGGGACGATCGACCAGAGGAGCAGTGGCGCCGGAGGTGGTTGGAGATGCCAGGTCGAGCGACCGACGCAGAGACTGACATGGACGTGTTCGGGGAGGATCTTGGGTTCGAGCACGGCGGCACTGAAATGGAGGCGGAGCAGATCAACGTTGACGAACGCGAGGAGGAAGACTCGGAGGTCTTCAGTTGGCGGCCAGCGACGGGGAGCGAACTGTATCCGGCATTCACTCCCGTGATGATGGAGCACCCAGCACCCACACCTGAAAGCGGGGAGGGGGGAAGGGGGGGCTTCGAGGGGGGATGGATGTCAGGGGTTCAGGAGCAGAGACGCAGAGAAGGGAGGAGACAGAGAGCGAGGGGGAGGAATACGAAGGAAGGATGAGTGGGGATGACGACCCGAGATCACCGAGCCTGTCCAGTGAGTCCGAGGATTCCCAGAAGGGAGCGCCAGTGGTCAGAGCAAGGGGGGGAAGCAGGGGGACACCCCAGGACAAAGGGTCCAGAGAGGGATCAGAGAGCAGCAGTTGGAGATCGGGACCCACGTGCCCAGCCGGGAGCAGCGGGGAGAAAGGGGACCAGACATCGGGTTCCGGAGGCTTTCAGCAGGAGGGAGGGCATGAGTCAGGAGTAGTCACGCCCACCTCCGGGAGCAACGAAACGATCAAGAGGAAGGTAGAGAGTTGGGCGCGCGCGCCAAGTTCAAATGCAGCGGAAGCTGGCGCAGTAAGCAGCCCGGAGAGTGAGCCAGGTCCCAAAGCCCGCCGCAAGGAGGCGGAAGGGTCAGGGGGGTCCGCGTCAGAAGAGAGTAGGAAAGAAGAGACCACGGGGGGCAGAAGGACCCAGAGACGGAGGGAAAGGCGCAGGAGGTGGAGCAAGGCTAGGGTATTAAGCTGGTGTGCTAGAGGCGGAGACTCAGACGGGTCTTCGCCGGTCTGACATAGAAGACGTGGGGCTGCACATTGCAGTTTGGAAATGGAACCTGTAACCCAATAAAGACTCTTTTAACGTGAACGCTGGCTAACGTGGTCCTATGTGAGCTGGGACTGGGTAGCAGCCCTGACAGCCATGATAACTGAGGCTGATCATCTGGAGTGAACCATATTGCTTACCCCCATCCTATGCTGTATTTTGCTATGGTTGTTGGGAGTGGGGGGGAAAGGGCTATTCTTATACCTTGAAATACTGTTAACTTTCACAATAGGTTTATACAGCTCTGGGATCTTCCTCTCGATCATTGGTCTGAGGTTCTCTTTCAACTTCTTGTAGTTCCTTTTTCAATTCTTGTTGATATTCCCTTTGGTCAGCAGTAAGCAGGCACTTATTTTTCCCCATTGCTTCACCACATCTGTTCCCAAAAAATGAAGAAAACAATTCACACTGATAAATTTCACCACGGTATTGGACCATAAAGTTTTGTTTTTGTCTGGCACCAAGCGTGACTTAGGTGGGGCAAGTGAAGGAAAAGCCATCAAAATTTAGAGGGTGGATGTGGAATTCAGCTTGTTCAAATGGTTTCAATTTCCATTTTCCTCCTTCTTTAATTACCAATTCACCATATGTACTCCAATTACCTCTCATATTAATTTTCTTAACACTCATTACCTCCAGCGGAGATAGCCAATAAGGGACTTTTGGCTCCAATATATTTTTGTATCTATCCCATACTTCTATTAAAGAACTCCTGAAAATGTGGTTTCCCGCTCAGGCTTGTGCGATTTTGAATATGACACCTGAAGCTGGAGGATGCCCCACGGTGATTGGTGGAGCTGCAGTTTGCAGTGCTAATCAGCTTGAAGCATGCTACAAGTCTTTCATAACATTATTGATATAAGTAAAGAAACATCTCATGTGGGAAAAATAGACACAATGTTTCCTTAAGAATTAAAAATTCCAGCACTCTCCATATGCAGCAGAATGAGGTGGCCAAATGGACCATACTACTTCAAGATACAGGTGGGGAATAACACTTCTATGCGTAAAAACCAAAGCCTAGCACATCATAGAGAAGGTACTTGTCAATTAAAAAAGCTAGCCTTTCCCCTGCTTTGCTGGCTTTCTAGTTGCAGGGAACTTTTAGTGTGTGAAAGCAATTTTCCATAAACTCTTGCAGTTTATTGGACAGTTTCAGATGTCTTTGTGTTGTTGTAAACAAAATCTGCCCTTATTCCTTTATTGGAGAACCTTGTAGGTTCTCCATCGGCAGGAGAAAATAACAGAGGCCAACCAGAGAATATTGAGAAGCAAAGCAGCTAGTAAGCCTGATCTTTATTAAACTGTTGCAACAGGGTGCTCCTCTCACACGCAGGAGAGGGGAGGAGGACCGCGAACAATGTGTGCTTGCCATTTTGAAATTCCCTGCCCTGGAGCTCAAGACCACCCCCACAAACATCATACCTACATCACAGAAAAGGGAAATTTCTACAATAGAAATTTGAATGTTGTTTTTCCTGTCTGCCAAGTTATCTGATAATGCCTTATCTGATTGCCTTTCCTGGTAGTCTGGCCATTCCTTTGAGATGGTAATTACCCAATTCCTGAGACAATGGGAAGCAAAGACAGACCACTGAATACATAACAGTGAAAATACATTATTCCTTTCCACTTGGGATAATCTTGCCATAAATGCCCAAAACTAGCCTGACTAAGGAGTAGTGGAGAGGTATACTTCTGAATATTCAATAATTCTATCAGATTGAGGTCTGCTGCTTCACATCAACAAGCTGAAAGGATTTACTCTATGACTTTATACTTTCCTTAATGGTAAATATTAAGTAGGGTAGACAAATTGCAGTATTGAACTACTGTAGTTCCCATGCCAATATTGTGTTGTTTAGTCGTTTAGTCGTGTCCGGCTCTTCGTGACCCCATGGACCAGAGCACGCCAGGCACTCCTGTCTTTCGCCATTTAAAATTCCTTCTTGCTCCCTGTCAGTGGAGGCTCATCCTTAAGGGGGACTGGGGCACTGCTCCACCAAGCTCAATTGCTTCTCTGCTGTCCTCCAACAGCCTGCTTCTTTCTTACATCCTCTCTAGGGTTGGCATGAGCAGTGAGCTCTTTCCTCCTCAGTCTCAGGCTGCCTTTGCAGAACTCAACGAGGGGAGAGGGGCATGCCCCACATGTCCAGGGGAGGAGAGGGGCAGGGAAGCTGCTGCTCAGGCTCCTTGAGTGCGCCAGGTCAGACGTGACCCGGAGGCGGAGCTGCTGCTGTGACTGGGAGCGAGGTGCACTGCGGCCACCCACCCTCCTGCTCTCTTCCCTGGGTCAGGCCTAACATAAGGACAGAACTCTGGCCAGCAGAAGCAAAGCAGCTTAGGTCAGCTCCTTCTCACACAGAGCCAGGCACCAATGAGGGAGCCTGCTTTAGGGGCACCTGTTTGTGCCCCCTGCCACAAATTTGTGCCCCCACGGCCCACACATGCTACACTGTAGTTGGCTTCATCCATGGGCGTAGCCAGCATTTTTGTTAGTGGGGGCAGGCCTTTTGTTAGGGGCTCAGAACCTCAGTTAGCTATGTATTTTTATTTATTTTTATTTAGTTGGCCCCCCTTGGCCACATCCATGGCTCCATCTATCATAACATTTTGGAAATGCCCTGACCCACCCACCCCAACACTGATGTTGATTTTCTGAGATATCAGGCGCTCAAGCACAAGATTCCACCTAAACATTAGGAAGAACTTCCTGACAGTAAGAGCTGTTCGACAGTGGAATTTGCTGCCAAGGAGTGTGGTGGAGTCTCCTTCTTTGGAGGTCTTTAAGCAGAGGCTTGACAACCATATGTCAGGAGTGCTCTGATGGTGTTTCCTGCTTGGCAGGGGGTTGGACTCGATGGCCCTTGTGGTCTCTTCCAACTCTATGATTCTATGATTCTAAGTCAAACATAAAGAATCGCTGCTGTTTCTTTTTGTGTAGCCTGTTTAGACTGGAAATTTGCCTCAGTTTTTTATTCTCTAAGGAAGGTTCTGTAAAGTGCAGGATAATGTAGTAGCTCACAGCATGGCAGGATGATCCCAAGAAGCTCAGTTAGTTGGGGACATGGGCATAACCAGGGGGTGAAGCGGCCACCCCTAAATCAAGTAAATAAATAAAAATACAGAGAGTCTGATATTCCAGATGCAATCACACTTCTTCCTTAGGGCAGCCTCCTATTCATTTATTTCTTGTTGAAAGATAAAGAAGTGTTTTGCAGAAACTAGCAACAACCTTATATATCAAGAAGACACATGTAGTTCATAGTAACTGTCTTTCAGGGCAGTTTGTCTAGGAACAAAATCAAGTGTTGCTATGAACAGTGACTAGTCACTAGAATAATAAAATGAAAGCTGGAGGTGGGGTTCGGGGTGGGGTTAGTCTTTCTTTAAACAAACATGTAAGTATGGATGCCAAGCAGAAGAAGAAGTAAGACAAGCGTTTCTGTGGGGGAGGGAGTTTATTGACTGCTCAGATATAAGACTCACAACATCATTTTATAACCAAAGAAAGTGCCTTTATGTGACCATTAAAACAAATCAACTGGAATTAATGGTATATTCACAGAAAGCCTTTAGCAGAATCATTTCCTGTCCTCGGAATCCAGCTGGAAGTGTTGGGCGAGCCGACTGCATAATCAAAAAGGCCAGTAAGTTACTGTGAGACAAACAGAGGAAGCTGTGTTCCTTTTCAAATCTGTCTGTCAACAGTCACACACACCAAGCAAAAGCCACCCATAACAGACGTTTTCCTTGATAAATGGGAGAACTGTCTGATAATCAACAACCATATCATTTTATCCAGTAGTATTAGTTTGATCTGACGGAAACTGCACATTTCCCGAGAAGCACTGAAAGAATGCTTCATTTAACTACAAAACCCCAAATCTGGGATCCCATCACAACTGATGTTTGGAAAAAGTTTTGCAGCAAAACCCCCACATTTTGTAACACCCCATAGAGTAATTGATACATCAAACCGGGGTTCATAATTAATATCCAAAACCCAACATTGTCCGGTTCACTCCAAACTGGTGCCAAAGTCTGGCAAAAGTTTTGTAGCATTTTGCCAGACATTGTAGAATTTTTTTAGCATTTTGCCCGACAAACCAAGTAAGTGACAGGGGTCATAAGGTCACCCCAAGACCCAACATTGCCTGATTCACTCCAAATCAAGGCCAAAGTCTGGCAAAATGTTTGCAGTAAAAACCGCATGTTTTGCAGTGCCCCCCAAACGGAGTGGTTCCTAGCACATCAGGAGGAAGAGTCAAGACAACCAAAAGTGGTTGTATTTATTAAATATAACAACTTGAGGATCAGCAAAACTAGTCAGATTCGACCAATGTAACCAAATCAAATTACTGGTAAGTCTGGGCAGGTGTGCTTGTTCACCTCCACCCACAAACACGCAAGTGCTCAAACAGAGCTCTTTGCAGATCCTTAAGAATCATGTCACAACCCAAATCAGAAAGATGCATACCACCAGGTCTATACAACTGTGGGGCACAGAACATAATTCTGCCATGAGGGATATAAGCACCCACATTTTCAAACACAAACATTGTTGTAGAATGATTAGCTTTATGTCTTGCCCATCCACCTTCTTAGGAAGGCTGCCCCCACTCCATAAGCACCTCTACAACATTCCAAACCAAACTATGATAAACTCAGGGATGAGGAAGCACAGCTGATATTTAGTGATCTCAACTGAATTTACCTCACCAGATTGTTATCCCCAAGATGGATGACCAGAATATCAGGGTTAGGGTTAGGGCTAGGGCAGGGGATAGGTGGACGTTCAGGGTTAGGGTTAGTGCCTGGGGGTTTTTTTTTCATGCTTTTTAAGCTTCTAATGATATTGCTTCTTTTTTATGAGACTGGATAATTCCAAAAAGTAAGCAAACTACCTGAAACGTAGCAAAACTAAGAGAAATGTGAAAACCAAAAGTGAGATACCAGAAACCCAACAAGGAAGGAATTCATGAAAAAGGAAAATTGCCAGACAGAGACTTTAATCAAATCATTACCAAATTCACCAGAATCCCAAAACCAATTGAAAAGAAGCAGAAATGTGAGAAGCAGAAGAAATACCACCAGAAACCCCCCAAAAGAGGGGGAAAGTAAATTGCGCAGAAACCCCAAAGCCAGTTAAACCCTAGTTTTGCATGGTGTGGGGGTGATTTTGCTTTTCCCTGAGATGTTTACTGCGTGAGTTTCTTGAATTTCTATTCAATTGGTTTTCTCATCTTTGGTGGATGCGGTTTGTTTCTGTTGTTTCTGGTTTGTTTTTGGGATTATGTTGGATTTTTTCTGTGGTTTTCGTTTCATAGATTCTTTTATATAAATTACAATTGTGAAATATACTCAGAGTCTTGTATGTATTTCATGCTCTTTATTGCCCCCCCCCAACCTCAGGCTTTTATATACATTATTTACACAATGAGTCCCGTCTGACTGGCTAACTCTGCTTCCCTCCTGGAGCCTGATTGGCCTGCAGGAAAAGACCAATCAGTTGTTGCCTTCTAGGATCCAAGGTTAGTACATAACAGATTGGGTGCTGGATTTATGGTGAGTTTGCTTCATTTCTAGGTTTTTTGGGTTTTGCACCTTTGAGAATATTAATTTGTATGAGATCTGATAATCCCAAGAATAAAAGGAAAACCACCAGAAATGAAGCAAAACCACCAGAAATGTCTAATGACCATTCCAACAATGAAGTCAACCACTAAAAACACAAAAACCTACTGAAAAGAAGCAGAAGAACCATGTAAAAGCAACATCAATGGAAACTGACAAAGAAGCCAACCAACCCCAAACAAAGCAGATTCACCAGAAACCCCCAAAGCATTCAAAAGTATTACCACCAGAATGCAAAAACAAGAAAACTTCTCAAAAGAAGCAATAAAGCAAAAGTCCAAAAAACAAGCTAAACCAATGGAAAAGAAATGAAGCCAGCTGCAAACGAAGCACATTCACCAGAAACCCAAGACTAAGTGAAAACTAGTATGCTGTGTTGGTTAATTTCTGTTGCTTGAAGTGCTTTTGGACTCCCACAAATTGCATGCTTGTTGAGTTTCTGGTTTTGCTTTTTAAAAACTGATTTCCAGTTTCTTGTGGCATTGCTTTGTAATTGGTGGCTTTACTGCTTTTTTGTTTTCTGCTGATTTGTTTAATTTGGGGTGGTTTTGCTTGTTTTTTGCATTTAATTGTTTTGCTTCTTTTACTTTGAATGGTTCTGCGGTTTTGGGTGAGATTGTTTCTTTTCCATTGATTTGGCTTGGTTTTCATGTCTCCTGGTTTTGCCTCATTTTGGGAATATTTCTTGGTTTTTGTGCTTCTGGTGGTATGTCTTCAATTTTTTGGCATAACCAAGCCAAAACACCAGAAACACAAATCATAAAGAAGCAGAGCTACCAGAAATCCAAAGCAAATTAATCAGAAATCCAAACAACCTATGAAGATGATGCAATACCAAAAGAAACACAAAAGCCAATTAAAAAACTGCTAAATGAAGCAACACCACAAGAAACAAAGAAAGCCTCATGACCTACGAAATGAAGCAATAACACAAAACACCACAAAAAGAAGCAAAGCGTTTAGGATTAGGTTTGGGTAAAGGTTAGGGTTACAGTGAGAGTTGGGTTTGAGTTGGATTAGGATTAGGAGTTAAAGTTGGGGTTGAGTTACGGTAAGAGAAGAACAGCAGAAGGAGAAATATAATTTTATTACTTAGGGTTAGGGTTAAATTAGGCTTAGGTTTAGACTGAGGCTTAGGTTTGGGTTAAGTTTAGGGTTAGAGTGAGGATTAGGTTTGAGTGAGGGTGAGCATTCGGGTTAAGGTTTGGTATTGGGTTGGATGTGAGTTAGGGTAAGAGAAGAACAGCAGCAGGAGCAATATAATTTTATTATTTATACTCCACCCAAGTCACTTGTGGCCGCTTTCAATAAAAGGTAAAAACATGAGCGCACTCCAAGTGAATGCTCATGAATGTAGAAACTCTTACTTCCCATAGAATTCCCAAAGAAGACCTGGGAATTGTAGCTCTGAGCTTCTTTGCAGAGGGTTGGACTAGATGACCCTTGGGTTCCCCTTCCATCTCTACTAGGATGCTCCCTGTCTCACTCTCACTCACTCACTCACTCACACACACACTCCTCCTCTCCTTTTCCTGGCAGTTTCACCTTTTTCTGCACTCCTAGCTCGGAAGGGCAGAAGAGGCTGTGCTACCGCCATGTTGGGCGAGAGCAGGGATACCGGAAGGAGGTGCCACCGGAGGAGAGGCAAGAGGACAGGAAGGGGAGGGAAACGGGCGGAAGAGCCTGTGCTGCCGCCATCTTGGGCGAGGGAAGGGGTACCGGAAGGAGGTGCCACAGGAGGAGAGGCAAGAGGACAGGAAGGGGAGGGAAACGGGCGGAAGAGCCTGTGCTGCCGCCATCTTGGGCGAGGGAAGGGGTACCGGAAGGAGGTGCCACAGGAGGAGAGGCAAGAGGACAGGAAGGGGAGGGAAACGGGCGGAAGAGGCTGTGCTGCCGCCATCTTGGGCGAGGGCAGGGGTACCGGAAGGAGGTGCCACCGTAGGAGAGGCAAGAGGACAGGAAGGGGAGAGAAACGGGCGGAAGAGGCTGTGCTGCCGCCATCTTGGGAGAGGGCAGCGGTACCGGAAGGAGGTGCCACCGGAGGAGAGGCAAGAGGACAGGAAGGGGAGGGAAACGGGCGGAAGAGCTGTGCTGCCGCCATCTTGGGCGAGGGAAGGGGTACCGGAAGGAGGTGCCACAGGAGGAGAGGCAAGAGGACAGGAAGGGGAGGGAAACGGGCGGAAGAGGCTGTGCTGCCGCCATCTTGGGCGAGGGCAGGGGTACCGGAAGGAGGTGCCACCGTAGGAGAGGCAAGAGGACAGGAAGGGGAGAGAAACGGGCGGAAGAGGCTGTGCTGCCGCCATCTTGGGAGAGGGCAGCGGTACCGGAAGGAGGTGCCACCGGAGGAGAGGCAAGAGGACAGGAAGGGGAGGGAAACGGGCGGAAGAGCCTGTGCTGCCGCCATCTTGGGCGAGGGCAGGGGTACCGGAAGGAGGTGCCACCGTAGGAGAGGCAAGAGGACAGGAAGGGGAGAGAAACGGGCGGAAGAGGCTGTGCTGCCGCCATCTTGGGCGAGGGCAGGGGTACCGGAGGAGAGGCAAGAGGACAGGAAGGGGAGGGAAACGGGCGGAAGAGCCTGTGCTGCCGCCATCTTGGGCGAGGGCAGGGGTACCGGAAGGAGGTGCCACCGGAGGAGAGGCAAGAGGACAGGAAGGGGAGGGAAACGGGCGGAAGAGGCGCTGCGACGTTGGGCCAGCAGAGACGTGCCGAGCCAGGCTGGCCCTCTCTCTTTCTCCCGCCCACTCTCTCTCGACCCCGCTCTCCCCAGGGGGCAGCCCCGCCCCCCGCCCCGCCCTCACCTGCCTTTCTCCCCCCGTGGCCTTCCTCTCGTGCCCCTTGGCGGAGGGATGGGGCGGGGGGGGCGCGGAAGTTTATATACAAGAATATACATACCTAGATATAGGTGTCCGTTTGTAAATATATAAAAATAAAACGGATATATGTATATGTGTGTGTATATATGCGGTGCTTCTTTTCTAAAAAAAATGATTGGGGGTACTCTCATTTTGACTCAAGAAAATCGCCATTTTTTAGTTCAAACCGGGAAAAATAAATACAGTAAATGGACAAAAGTACATTTACAAAATGTTTTATGCATTCCTCGGTGCCCCCCCCCCCCAGAAATTAGCGTGGTGTTTGTTGGGTGTGCACCAGAATCACCTAACCAAAGCAAAAAGGTGTTCTGGGTTCAATCTACGTAAAAAGAAGATGATAACGCTCTCATTGGGCTTATTTCAAATTGGTGTTTTCTGGGTTAGAATGCACATTCAACCAAACATCGCAGAGTGAAATGTTTGCTATCAAAGAACACTTTGCGATTTTTGGTTGAATGTGCATTGTAACTCCAAAAACACTTATTTGAAATAAGCCCAATCAGAGCGTTTTCATCTTCTTCCTATGTAGATGGAATCCAGAAGACCTTTCTGCTTTGGTAGTGTGATTCTGGTGCAAACCCAAAAAACACCACGCTAATTCCAACTATATGATTCTATGATTTTATGAATTGAAATAATCCCAATCGAACCATTCGTCTTCTTTCTACGGATAAGGAATCGGAAATATGCCGTTTTGTTCTCATTACATACACTTTGCGATTTCTGGGTAAATGTGCATTAACTCCAAAGAACACGACTTTGAAATAAGCGAAATCCAAGATTCTTCTTTCAATGTAGATGGAACCGAAAACAACCTGTTTTGCGTTGTTTATGCTTATGACACTTCGCTTTGCAGCTTGTGGGAGAATGAACACCGAAAGAGCAATCCAAGCTTATTTGTCCTCTTTCTATTGAGATTAACTAAAACACCTATGCTTGATTTGGGCTGATAACACACATTTCGCTCAGTGATATTTGGTTGAATGTGCATTCTAACCCAGAAAACACCAATTTGAAATAAGCCCAATGAGAGCGTTATCATCTTCTTTTTATGTAGATTGAACCCAGAACACCTTTTTGCTTTGGTTAGGTGATTCTGGTGCACACCTAAAAAACACCACGCTAATTCCAACTCTATTCTATGATTCTATATGAATTGAAATAAGCTCAATCGAAGCTTATTCGTCTTCTTTCTACTCATATGGAAGCGGAAATATTTCGTTTTGTTATTTTGGTCTCATTACATACACTGCGATTTCTGGGTAAATGTGCATTAACTCCAAAGAACACGATTTTGAAATAAGCGAAATCCAAGATTTTTCTTTCTATGTAGATGGAAACCAAAACAACCTGTTTTGCGTTGTTTATGCTTATGACACTTCGCTTTGCAGCTTGTGGGAGAATGAACACTGAAAGAGCAATCCAAGCTTATTTGTCCTCTTTCTTTTGAGATTAACTAAAACACCTATGCTTGATTTGGGCTGCTAACAAACATTTCGCTCTGTGATTTTTGGTTGAATGTGCATTCTAACCCCAATAACAGCTATTTGAAATAAGCCCAATCAGAGCGTTTTCATCTTCTTTCTACTTGGATGGAACGCAAAACCCCTTTTACTTTGTTTGGGGGTGATTCTGGTGCTCACCCAAAAAACACCATGTAAATTCCAACTATGATTCTATGATTCTATGGATTGAAATAAGCCCAATCGAAGCTTATTCGTCTTCTTTCTACGCATATGTACGCGGAAATATGGCATTTTGATATTTTGGTGTCATTACATACACTTTGCGATTTCTGGATAAAAGTGTATTAATACCAAAGAACACGACTGAAATAAGCGCAAACCAAGATATGGTATCCAAAACAACCTGTTTTGCTTTGTTTATGCTTATGACACTTCGATTTGCAGTTTGTGGGTAAATGAACTGAAATGCAATCCAAGCATTCGTCCTCTTTCGATTGAGATTAATTTAAACAACCTATGTTTTTGATTTGGCTGATAATAAACATTTCACTGCGATTTTGGGTTGAATGTACATTCTTTTTGCTTTGGTTGTGTGATTCTAGTGCAAACCCAAAAAACACCATGCAAATTCAAATAAGCCCTCTCGAAGCTTATTCGACTTCTGCAAGAAGCATATGGAATAGGAAATATGGTGTTTCTTTATTTTGGTCGCATTACATTCACTGTGATTTTTGGGTAAATGTGCATTAACAGCAAAGAACACTACTTTTTAATAAGCGAAATCCAAGATTCTTCTTTTATGCAGATGTTAGCCAAAAGACTAACTGATTGTGTGATTCTGGTGCACACCCAAAAAACACCACGCTAATTCCCACTATGATTCTATGATTCTATGAATTGAAATAAGCCCAATCGAAGCTTATTCGTCTTCTTGCTACGCAAATTGAAGCGGAAATAGGGCGTTTTGTTATTTTGGTCTCATTACATACACTTTGCTATTTCAGGGTAAATGTGCATTAACACCAAAGAACACGACTTTGAAATCCAAGATTCTTCTTTCTATGTAGATGGAACCGAAAACAACCTGTTTTGCTTTCTTTAGGCTTATTACACTTTGCTTTGTTATTTGTGGGTGAATGAACACCGAAAAAGCAATCCAAGCTTATTCGTCCTCTTTCTATTGAGATTAACTAAAACACCTATGCTTGATTTGGGCTGATAACAAACATTTCACACTGCTATTTTTGGTTGCATGTGCATTCTAACCCAGAAAACACCAATTTGAAATAAGCCCAATGAGAGCGTTATCATCTTCTGTTTATGTAGATTGAACCCAGAACACCTTTTTGCTTTGGTTAGGTGATTCTGGTGCACACCCAAAAAACATCACGCTAATTCCAACTCTATGATTCTATGATTCTATGAATTGAAAGAAGCTCAATCGAAGCTTATTCGTCTTCTTTCTACTCATATGGAAGCGGAAATATTTCGTTTTGTTATTTTGGTCGCATTACATACACTGCGATTTCTGGGTAAATGTGCATTAACTCCAAAGAACACGATTCTGAAATAAGCGAAATCCAAGATTTTTCATTCTATGTAGATGGAAACCGAAACCTGTTTTGCGTTGTTTATGCTTATGACACTTCGCTTTGCAGCTTGTGGGAGAATGAACACTGAAAGAGCAATCCAAGCTTATTTGTCCTCTTTCTATTGAGATTAACTAAAACACCTATGCTTGATTTGGGCTGATAACACACATTTCGCTCAGTGATATTTGGTTGAATGTGCATCTAACCCAAAAAACACCAATTTGAAATAACCCCAATGAGAGCGTTATCATCTTCTTTTTATTTAGATGGAACCCAAAACACCTTTTTGCTTTGGTTAGGTGATTCTGGTGCACACCCAAAAATCACCACACAAATTCCAACTATGATTCTATGATTCTATTGATTGAAATAAGCCCAATCGAAGCTTATTTGTCTTCTTTCTACGCATATGGACGCGGAAATATGGCGTTTTGTTATTTTGGTCTCATTACATACACTTTGCGATTTCTGGGTAAATGCGCATTAACACCAAAGAACACGACTTTGAAATCCAAGATTCTTCTTTCTATGTAGATGGAACCGAAAACAACCTGTTTTGCTTTCTTTAGGCTTATTACACTTTGCTTTGTTATTTGTGGGTGAATGAACACCGAAAAAGCAATCCAAACTTATTCGTCCTCTTTCTATTGAGATTAACTGAAACACCTATGCTTGATTTGGGCTGATACATTTGGGCTGATACATAACAAACATTTCACTCTGCGATTTTTGATTGAATGTGCATTCTAACCCAGAAAACACCAATTTGAAATAAGCCCAATGAGAGCGTTATCATCTTCTGTTTATGTAGATTGAACCCAGAACACCTGTTTGCTTTGGTTAGGTGATTCTGGTGCACACCCAAAAAACACCACGCTAATTCCAACTCTATGATTCTATGATTCTATGAATTGAAAGAAGCTCAATCGAAGCTTATTCGTCTTCTTTCTACTCATATGGAAGCGGAAATATTTCGTTTTGTTATTTTGGTCTCATTACATACACTGCGATTTCTGGGTAAATGTGCATTAACTCCAAAGAACACGATTTTGAAATAAGTGAAATCCAAGATTTTTCATTCTATGTAGATGGAAACCGAAACAACCTGTTTTGTGTTGTTTATGCGTTGTTTAATACGAGAGTTCTGAGGCAGATCCTGAGGGTGACCCCTCCGGGGAATGCGTTTCCAGTGTCGGTTCCTCGTCCGAGTCGAACCCCATGAACGTGCTGGCGGAAAGCATGGGTGTGAAAAGCATGGGTGTTGGATTTCGCTTATTTCAAAGTCGTGTTCTTCAATCCATAGAATCAAAGAATCATAGTTGGAATTTACATGGTGTTTTTTGGGTGAGCACCAGAAACACCCCCAAACAAAGCAAAAAGGTGTTTTTTTTTTCATCCACGTAAAATGTGTTATTTGTTCCATCCACGTAGAAAGAAGATGAAAACGCTCTGATTGGGCTTATTTCAAATAGCTGTTTTTGGGGTTAGAATGCACATTCAACCAAAAATCACAGAGCGAAATGTTTGTTATCAGCCCAAATCAAGCATAGGTGTTTTAGTTAATCTCAATAGAAAGAGGACAAACAAGCTTGGATTGCTCTTTCGGTGGTCATTCTCCCACAAGCTGCAAAGCGAAGTGTCATAAGCATAAACAACGAAAAACA
The DNA here is from genome assembly GCF_965113315.1 of Podarcis vaucheri. Lineage (NCBI taxonomy): Eukaryota > Metazoa > Chordata > Lepidosauria > Squamata > Lacertidae > Podarcis > Podarcis vaucheri. The sequence continues at coordinate 130,051,648 of NC_138761.1, forward strand.
AGTTGTTTCGGTTTCCATCTACATAGAAAGAAGAATCTTGGATTTCGCTTATTTCAAAATCATGTTCTTTGGAGTTAATGCTCATTTACCCAGAAATCGCAGTGTATGTAATGAGACCAAAATAACAAAACACCATATTTCCGCGTCCATTTGCGTAGAAAGAAGACGAATAAGCTTCGATTGGGCTTATTTCAATTCATAGAATCATAGAATCATAGAGTTGGAATTAGCGTGGTGTTTTTTGGGTGTGCACCAGAATCACCTAACCAAAGCAAAAAGGTGTTCTGGGTTCAATCTACATAAACAGAAGATGATAACGCTCTCACATTGGGCTTATTTCAAATTGGTGTTTTCTGGGATAGAATGCACATTCAACCAAAAATCGCAGAGTGAAATGTTTGTTATGTATCAGCCCAAATGTATCAGCCCAAATCAAGCATAGGTGTTTCAGTTAATCTCAATAGAAAGAGGACGAATAAGCTTGGATTGCTTTTTCGGTGTTCATTCACCCACAAATAACAAAGCAAAGTGTAATAAGCCTAAAGAAAGCAAAACAGGTTGTTTTCGGTTCCATCTACATAGAAAGAAGAATCTTGGATTTCAAAGTCGTGTTCTTTGGTGTTAATGCGCATTTACCCTGAAATCGTGAATATGTAATGAGACCAAAATAACAAAACGCCCTATTTCCGCTTCAATTTGCGTAGCAAGAAGACGAATAAGCTTCGATTGGGCTTATTTCAATTCATAGAATCATAGAATCATAGAGTTGGAATTAGCGTGGTGTTTTTTGGGTGTGCACCAGAATCACACAAACAAAGCAAAAAGGTCTTTTGGCTAACATCTGCATAAATGAAGAATCTTGGATTTCGCTTATTAAAAAGTAGGGTTCTTTGGTGTTAATGCACATTTACCCAAAAATCACAAAGTGAATGTAATGCGACCAAAATAAAGAAACACCATATTTCCGCTTCCACATGCGTAGAAAGACGACGAATAAGCTTCGAGAGGGCTTATTTGAATCTGCATGGTGTTTTTTGGGTGTATACCAGAATCACCCCCAAACAAAGCAATAAGGTATTTTGCGTTCCATCTACGTAGGAAGAAGAATCTTGGATTTTGCTTATTTCAAAGTCGTGTTCGTTGGTATTAATGCACTTTTACCCAGAAATCGCAAAGTGTATGTAATGAGACCAAAATATCAAAACGCCATATTTCCGCGTCCATATGCGTAGAAAGAAGACAAATAAGCTTCGATTGGCTTATTTCAATCCATAGAATCATAGAATCATAGTTGGAATTTACATGGTGTTTTTTGGGTGAGCACCAGAATCACCCCCAAACAAAGCAGAAAGGTGTTTTTTTTTTCATCCACGTAAAAGGTGTTATTTGTTCCATCCACGTAGAAAGAAGATGAAAACGCTCTGATTGGGCTTATTTCAAATAGCTGTTTTTGGGGTTAGAATGCACATTCAACCAAAAATCACAGAGCGAAATGTTTGTTATCAGCCCAAATCAAGCATAGGTGTTTTAGTTAATCTCAATAGAAAGAGGACAAATAAGCTTGGATTGCTCTTTCGGTGGTCATTCTCCCACAAGCTGCAAAGCGAAGTGTCATAAGCATAAACAACGAAAAACAAGTTGTTTCGGTTTCCATCTACATAGAAAGAAGAATCTTGGATTTCGCTTATTTCAAAATCATGTTCTTTGGAGTTAATGCTCATTTACCCAGAAATCGCAGTGTATGTAATGAGACCAAAATAACAAAACACCATATTTCCGCGTCCATTTGCGTAGAAAGAAGACGAATAAGCTTCGATTGGGCTTATTTCAATTCATAGAATCATAGAATCATAGAGTTGGAATTAGCGTGGTGTTTTTTGGGTGTGCACCAGAATCACCTAACCAAAGCAAAAAGGTGTTCTGGGTTCAATCTACATAAAAAGAAGATGATAACGCTCTCACATTGGGCTTATTTCAAATTGGTGTTTTCTGGGTTAGAATGCACATTCAACCAAAAATCGCAGAGTGAAATGTTTGTTATGTATCAGCCCAAATGTATCAGCCCAAATCAAGCATAGGTGTTTCAGTTAATCTCAATAGAAAGAGGACGAATAAGCTTGGATTGCTTTTTCGGTGTTCATTCACCCACAAATAACAAAGCAAAGTGTAATAAGCCTAAAGAAAGCAAAACAGGTTGTTTTCGGTTCCATCTACATAGAAAGAAGAATCTTGGATTTCAAAGTCGTGTTCTTTGGTGTTAATGCGCATTTACCCTGAAATCGTGAATATGTAATGAGACCAAAATAACAAAACGCCCTATTTCCGCTTCAATTTGCGTAGCAAGAAGACGAATAAGCTTCGATTGGGCTTATTTCAATTCATAGAATCATAGAATCATAGAGTTGGAATTAGCGTGGTGTTTTTTGGGTGTGCACCAGAATCACACAAACAAAGCAAAAAGGTCTTTTGGCTAACATCTGCATAAATGAAGAATCTTGGATTTCGCTTATTAAAAAGTAGGGTTCTTTGGTGTTAATGCACATTTACCCAAAAATCACAAAGTGAATGTAATGCGACCAAAATAAAGAAACACCATATTTCCGCTTCCACATGCGTAGAAAGACGACGAATAAGCTTCGAGAGGGCTTATTTGAATCTGCATGGTGTTTTTTGGGTGTATACCAGAATCACCCCCAAACAAAGCAATAAGGTATTTTGCGTTCCATCTACGTAGGAAGAAGAATCTTGGATTTTGCTTATTTCAAAGTCGTGTTCGTTGGTATTAATGCACTTTTACCCAGAAATCGCAAAGTGTATGTAATGAGACCAAAATATCAAAACGCCATATTTCCGCGTCCATATGCGTAGAAAGAAGACAAATAAGCTTCGATTGGCTTATTTCAATCCATAGAATCATAGAATCATAGTTGGAATTTACATGGTGTTTTTTGGGTGAGCACCAGAATCACCCCCAAACAAAGCAGAAAGGTGTGTTTTTTTTCATCCACGTAAAAGGTGTTATTTTTTCCATCCACGTAGAAAGAAGATGAAAACGCTCTGATTGGGCTTATTTCAAATAGCTGTTTTTGGGGTTAGAATGCACATTCAACCAAAAATCACAGAGCGAAATGTTTGTTATCAGCCCAAATCAAGCATAGGTGTTTTAGTTAATCTCAATAGAAAGAGGACAAATAAGCTTGGATTGCTCTTTCGGTGGTCATTCTCCCACAAGCTGCAAAGCGAAGTGTCATAAGCATAAACAACGAAAAACAAGTTGTTTCGGTTTCCATCTACATAGAAAGAAGAATCTTGGATTTCGCTTATTTCAAAATCATGTTCTTTGGAGTTAATGCTCATTTACCCAGAAATCGCAGTGTATGTAATGAGACCAAAATAACAAAACACCATATTTCCGCGTCCATTTGCGTAGAAAGAAGACGAATAAGCTTCGATTGGGCTTATTTCAATTCATAGAATCATAGAATCATAGAGTTGGAATTAGCGTGGTGTTTTTTGGGTGTGCACCAGAATCACCTAACCAAAGCAAAAAGGTGTTCTGGGTTCAATCTACATAAAAAGAAGATGATAACGCTCTCATTTGGCTTATTTCAAATTGGTGTTTTCTGGGTTAGAAGGCACATGCAACCAAAAAATTGCAGTGAAATGTTTGTTATCAGCCCAAATCAAGCATAGGTGTTTTAGTTAATCTCAATAGAAAGAGGACAAATAAGCTTGGATTGCTCTTTCGGTGTTCATTCTCCCCCAAGCTGCAAAGCGAAGTGTCATAAGCATAAACAACGCAAAACAGGTTGTTTTGGTTTCCATCTACATTGAAAGAAGAATCTTGGATTTCGCTTATTTCAAAATCATGTTCTTTGGAGTTAATGCTCATTTACCCAGAAATCGCAGTATGTAATGAGAACAAAACGGCATATTTCCGATTCCTTATCCGTAGAAAGAAGACGAATGGTTCGATTGGGATTATTTCAATTCATAAAATCATAGAATCATATAGTTGGAATTAACGTGGTGTTTTTTGGGTTTGCACCAGAATCACACTACCAAAGCAGAAAGGTCTTCTGGATTCCATCTACATAGGAAGAAGATGAAAACGCTCTGATTGGGCTTATTTCAAATAAGTGTTTTTGGAGTTACAATGCACATTCAACCAAAAATCGCAAAGTGTTCTTTGATAACAAACATTTCACTCTGCGATGTTTGGTTGAATGTGCATTCTAACCCAGAAAACACCAATTTGAAATAAGCCCAATGAGAGCGTTTATCATCTTCTGTTTATGTAGATTGAACCCAGAACACCTTTTTGCTTTGGTTAGGTGATTCTGGTGCACACCCAAAAAACATCACGCTAATTCCAACTCTATGATTCTATGATTCTATGAATTGAAAGAAGCTCAATCGAAGCTTATTCGTCTTCTTTCTACTCATATGGAAGCGGAAATATTTCGTTTTGTTATTTTGGTCGCATTACATACACTGCGATTTCTGGGTAAATGTGCATTAACTCCAAAGAACAGGATGCTGAAATAAGCGAAATCCAAGATTTTTCATTCTATGTAGATGGAAACCGAAACCTGTTTTGCGTTGTTTATGCTTATGACACTTCGCTTTGCAGCTTGTGGGAGAATGAACACTGAAAGAGCAAGCTTATTTGTCCTCTTTCTATTGAGATTAACTAAAACACCTATGCTTGATTTGGGCTGATAACACACATTTCGCTCAGTTATATTTGGTTGAATGTGCATCTAACCCAAAAAACACCAATTTGAAATAACCCCAATGAGAGCGTTATCATCTTCTTTTTATTTAGATGGAACCCAAAACACCTTTTTGCTTTGGTTAGGTGATTCTGGTGCACACCCAAAAATCACCACGCAAATTCCAACTCTGATTCTATGATTCTATGAATTGAAATAAGCCCAATCGAAGCTTATTCGTCTTCTCTCTACGCAAATGGAAGCGGAATATGGCGTTTTGTTATTTTGGTCTCATTACATACACTGCGATTTCATTGTAAATGTGCATTAATACCAAAGAACAAGATTTTGAAATAAGCGAAATCCAAGATTTTTCTTTCTATGTAGATGGAAACCAAAACAACCTGTTTTTCGTTGTTTATGCTTATGACACTTCGCTTTGCAGCTTGTGGGAGAATGAACACCGAAAGAGCAATCCAAGCTTATTTGTCCTCTTTCTTTTGAGATTAACTAAAACACCTATGCTTGATTTGGGCTGATAACAAACATTTCGCACTGTGATTTTTGGTTGAATGTGCATTCTAACCCCAAAAACAGCTATTTGAAATAAGCCCAATCAGAGCGTTTTCATCTTCTTTCTACGTGGATGGAACGCAAAACACCTTTTTGCTTTGTTTGGGGGTGATTCTGGTGCTCACCCAAAAAACACCATGTAAATTCCAACTATAATTCTATGATTCTATGGATTGAAATAAGCCCAATCGAAGCTTATTCGTCTTCTTTCTACGCATATGGACGCGGAGATATGGCGTTTTGATATTTTGGTCTCTACATAAACTGCGATTTCTGGGTAAAAGTGCATTAATACCAAAGAACAATAAAATAAGCGAAATCCAAGATTCTTTTTTCTATGTAGATGGAAGCCAAAGACCTTTCTGCTTTGGTTGTGTGGTTCTGGTGCAAACCCAAAAAACAACATGTAAATTCCAACTATGATTCTATGATTCTATGGATTGAAATAAGCCTAATCGAAGCTTATTCGTCTTCTTTCTACGCATATGGACGCGGAGATATGGCGTTTTGATATTTTGCTCTCATTACATACACTGCGATTTCTGGGTAAATGAGCATTAACTCCAAAGAACATGATTTTGAAATAAGCGAAATCCAAGATTCTTCTTTCTATGTAGATGGAAACCGAAACCTGTTTTGCGTTGTTTATGCTTATGACACTTCGCTTTGCAGCTTTTGGGAGAATGAACACTGAAAGAGCAATCCAAGCTTATTTGTCCTCTTTCTATTGAGATTAACTAAAACACCTATGCTTGATTTGGGCTGATAACAAACATTTCGCTCTGTGATTTTTGGTTGAATGTGCATTCTAACCCCAAAAACAGCTATTTGAAATAAGCCCAATCAGAGCGTTTTCATCTTCTTTCTACGTGGATGGAACAAATAACACCTTTTACGTGGATGAAAAAAAACACCTTTTTGCTTTGTTTGGGGGTGTTTCTGGTGCTCACCCAAAAAATACCATGTAAATTCCAACTATGATTCTATGATTCTATGGATTGAAGAACACGACTTTGAAATAAGCGAAATCCAACACCCATGCTTTTCACACCCATGCTTTCCGCCAGCACGTTCATGGGGTTCGACTCGGACGAGGAACCGACACTGGAAACGCATTCCCCGGAGGGGTCACCCTCAGGATCTGCCTCAGAACTCTCGTATTAAACAACGTATAAACAACACAAAACAGGTTGTTTCGGTTTCCATCTACATAAATGAAAAATCTTGGATTTCGCTTATTTCAAAATCGTGTTCTTTGGAGTTAATGCTCATTTACCCAGAAATCGCAGTGTATGTAATGAGAGCAAAATATCAAAACGCCATATCTCCGCGTCCATATGCGTAGAAAGAAGACGAATAAGCTTCGATTAGGCTTATTTCAATCCATAGAATCATAGAAGCATAGTTGGAATTAGCGTGATGTTTTTTGGGTGTGCACCAGAATCACCTAACCAAAGCAAAAAGGTGTTCTGGGTTCAATCTACATAAACAGAAGATGATAAACGCTCTCATTGGGCTTATTTCAAATTGGTGTTTTCTGGGTTAGAATGCACATTCAACCAAACATCGCAGAGTGAAATGTTTGTTATCAAAGAACACTTTGCGATTTTTGGTTGAATGTGCATTGTAACTCTAAAAACACTTATTTGAAATAAGCCCAATCAGAGCGTTTTCATCTTCTTCCTATGTAGATGGAATCCAGAAGACCTTTCTGCTTTGGTAGTGTGATTCTGGTGCAAACCCAAAAAACACCACGTTAATTCCAACTATATGATTCTATGATTTTATGAATTGAAATAATCCCAATCGAACCATTCGTCTTCTTTCTACGGATAAGGAATCGGAAATATGCCGTTTTGTTCTCATTACATACTGCGATTTCTGGGTAAATGAGCATTAACTCCAAAGAACATGATTTTGAAATAAGCGAAATCCAAGATTCTTCTTTCAATGTAGATGGAAACCAAAACAACCTGTTTTGCGTTGTTTATGCTTATGACACTTCGCTTTGCAGCTTGGGGAGAATGAACACCGAAAGAGCAATCCAAGCTTATTTGTCCTCTTTCTATTGAGATTAACTAAAACACCTATGCTTGATTTGGGCTGATAACAAACATTTCACTGCAATTTTTTGGTTGCATGTGCCTTCTAACCCAGAAAACACCAATTTGAAATAAGCCAAATGAGAGCGTTATCATCTTCTTTTATGTAGATTGAACCCAGAACACCTTTTTGCTTTGGTTAGGTGATTCTGGTGCACACCCAAAAAACACCACGCTAATTCCAACTCTATGATTCTATGATTCTATGAATTGAAATAAGCTCAATCGAAGCTTATTCGTCTTCTTTCTACTCATATGGAAGCGGAAATATTCCGTTTTGTTATTTTGGTCTCATTACATACACTGCAATTTCTGGGTAAATGTGCATTAGCTCCAAAGAACACGATTTTGAAATAAGCGAAATCCAAGATTTTTCAATCTATGTAGATGGAATCCGAAAGAACCTGTTTTGCGTTGTTTATGCTTATGACACTTCGCTTTGCAGCTTGGGGGAGAATGAACACCGAAAGAGCAATCCAAGCTTATTTGTCCTCTTTCTTTTGAGATTAACTAAAACACCTATGCTTGATTTGGGCTGATAACAAACATTTCGCTCTGTGATTTTTGGTTGAATGTGCATTCTAACCCCAAAAACAGCTATTTGAAATAAGTCCAATCAGAGCGTTTTCATCTTCTTTCTACGTGGATGAAAAAAAACACCTTTCTGCTTTGTTTGGGGGTGATTCTGGTGCTCACCCAAAAAACACCATGTAAATTCCAACTATGATTCTATGATTCTATGGATTGAAATAAGACAATCGAAGCTTATTTGTCTTCTTTCTACGCATATGGACGCGGAAATATGGCGTTTTGTTATTTTGGTCTCATTACATACACTTTGCTATTTCAGGGTAAATGTGCATTAACACCAAAGAACACGACTTTGAAATCCAAGATTCTTCTTTCTATGTAGATGGAACCGAAAACAACCTGTTTTGCTTTCTTTAGGCTTATTACACTTTGCTTTGTTATTTGTGGGTGAATGAACACCGAAAAAGCAATCCAAGCTTATTCGTCCTCTTTCTATTGAGATTAACTAAAACACCTATGCTTGATTTGGGCTGATAACAAACATTTCACACTGCAATTTTTGGTTGCATGTGCATTCTAACCCAGAAAACACCAATTTGAAATAAGCCCAATGAGAGCGTTATCATCTTCTGTTTATGTAGATTGAACCCAGAACACCTTTTTGCTTTGGTTAGGTGATTCTGGTGCACACCCAAAAAACATCACGCTAATTCCAACTCTATGATTCTATGAATTGAAAGAAGCTCAATCGAAGCTTATTCGTCTTCTTTCTACTCATATGGAAGCGGAAATATTTCGTTTTGTTATTTTGGTCGCATTACATACACTGCGATTTCTGGGTAAATGTGCACACATTTCGCTCAGTGATATTTGGTTGAATGTGCATCTAACCCAAAAAACACCAATTTGAAATAACCCCAATGAGAGCGTTATCATCTTCTTTTTATTTAGATGGAACCCAAAACACCTTTTTGCTTTGGTTAGGTGATTCTGGTGCACACCCAAAAATCACCACACAAATTCCAACTATGATTCTATGATTCTATTGATTGAAATAAGCCCAATTGAAGCTTATTTGTCTTCTTTCTACGCATATGGACGCGGAAATATGGCGTTTTGTTATTTTGGTCTCATTACATACACTTTGCGATTTCTGGGTAAATGCGCATTAACACCAAAGAACACGACTTTGAAATCCAAGATTCTTCTTTCTCTATGTAGATGGAACCGAAAACAACCTGTTTTGCTTTCTTTAGGCTTATTACACTTTGCTTTGTTATTTGTGGGTGAATGAACACCGAAAAAGCAATCCAAACTTATTCGTCCTCTTTCTATTGAGATTAACTGAAACACCTATGCTTGATTTGGGCTGATACATTTGGGCTGATACATAACAAACATTTCACTCTGCGATTTTTGATTGAATGTGCATTCTAACCCAGAAAACACCAATTTGAAATAAGCCCAATGACAGCGTTATCATCTTCTGTTTATGTAGATTGAACCCAGAACACCTTTTTGCTTTGGTTAGGTGATTCTGGTGCACACCCAAAAAACACCACGCTAATTCCAACTCTATGATTCTATGAATTGAAAGAAGCTCAATCGAAGCTTATTCGTCTCCTTTCTACTCATATGGAAGCGGAAATATTTCGTTTTGTTATTTTGGTCTCATTACATACACTGCGATTTCTGGGTAAATGTGCATTAACTCCAAAGAACACGATTTGAAATAAGCGAAATCCAAGATTTTTCATTCTATGTAGATGGAAACCGAAACAACCTGTTTTGTGTTGTTTATGCGTTGTTTAATACGAGAGTTCTGAGGCAGATCCTGAGGGTGACCCCTCCGGGGAACGCGATTCCAGTGTCGGTTCCTCGTCCGAGTCGAACCCCATGAACGTGCTGGCGGAAAGCATGGGTGTGAAAAGCATGGGTGTTGGATTTCGCTTATTTCAAAGTCGTGTTCTTCAATCCATAGAATCATAGAATCATAGTTGGAATTTACATGGTGTTTTTTGGGTGAGCACCAGAAACACCCCCAAACAAAGCAAAAAGGTGTGTTTTTTTCATCCACGTAAAAGGTGTTATTTGTTCCATCCACGTAGAAAGAAGATGAAAACGCTCTGATTGGGCTTATTTCAAATAGCTGTTATTGGGGTTAGAATGCACATTCAACCAAAAATCACAGAGCGAAATGTTTGTTATCAGCCCAAATCAAGCATAGGTGTTTTAGTTAATCTCAATACAAAGAGGACAAATAAGCTTGGATTGCTCTTTCGGTGTTCATTCTCCCACAAGCTGCAAAGCGAAGTGTCATAAGCATAAACAACGCAAAACAAGTTGTTTCGGTTTCCATCTACATAGAAAGAAGCATCTTGGATTTCGCTTATTTCAAAATCATGTTCTTTGGAGTTAATGCTCATTTACCCAGAAATCGCAGTGTATGTAATGAGAGCAAAATATCAAAACGCCATATCTCCGCGTCCATATGCGTAGAAAGAAGACGAATAAGCTTATTTCAATCCATAGAATCATAGAATCATAGTTGGAATTTACATGTTGTTTTTTGGGTTTGCACCAGAATCACACAACCAAAGCAGAAAGGTCTTTGGCTTCCATCTACATAGAAAGAAGAATCTTGGATTTCGCTTATTTTATTGTTCTTTGGTATTAATGCACTTTTACCCAGAAATCGCAGTGTATGTAGAGACCAAAATATCAAAACGCCATATCTCCGCGTCCATATGCGTAGAAAGAAGACGAATAAGCTTCGATTGGGCTTATTTCAATCCATAGAATCATAGAATTATAGTTGGAATTTACATGGTGTTTTTTGGGTGAGCACCAGAATCACCCCCAAACAAAGCAAAAAGGTGTTTTGCGTTCCATCCACGTAGAAGGAAGATGAAAACGCTCTGATTGGGCTTATTTCAAATAGCTGTTTTTGGGGTTAGAATGCACATTCAACCAAAAATCACAGTGCGAAATGTTTGTTATCAGCCCAAATCAAGCATAGGTGTTTTAGTTAATCTCAAAAGAAAGAGGACAAATAAGCTTGGATTGCTCTTTCGGTGTTCATTCTCCCACAAGCTGCAAAGCGAAGTGTCATAAGCATAAACAACGCAAAACAGGTTGTTTTGGTTTCCATCTACATAGAAAGAAGAATCTTGGATTTCAAAGTCGTGTTCTTTGGTGTTAATGCACATTAACCCTGAAATAGCAAAGTGTATGTAATGAGACCAAAATAACAAAACGCCATATTTCCGCGTCCATATGCGTAGAAAGAAGACAAATAAGCTTCGATTGGCTTATTTCAATCCATAGAATCATAGAATCATAGTTGGAATTTACATGGTGTTTTTTGGGTGAGCACCAGAATCACCCCCAAACAAAGCAAAAAGGTGTTTTTTTTCATCCACGTAAAAAGGTATGTTATTTGTTCCATCCCCGTAGAAAGAAGATGAAAACGCTCTGATTGGACTTATTTCAAATAGCTGTTTTTGGGGTTAGAATGCACATTCAACCAAAAATCACAGAGCGAAATGTTTGTTATCAGCCCAAATCAAGCATAGGTGTTTTAGTTAATCATAGGTGTTTTAGTTAATCAAATTGGGTTTGCACCAGAATCACACAACCAAAGCAGAAAGGTCTTTGGCTTCCATCTACATAGAAAGAAGAATCTTGGATTTCGCTTATTTTATTGTTCTTTGGTATTAATGCACTTTTACCCAGAAATCGCAGTGTATGTAATGAGACCAAAATAACAAAACGAAGTATTTCCGCTTCCATTTGCGTAGAGAGAAGACGAATAAGCTTCGATTGGGCTTATTTCAATTCATAGAATCATAGAATCAGAGTTGGAATTTGCGTGGTGATTTTTGGGTGTGCACCAGAATCACCTAACCAAAGCAAAAAGGTGTTTTGGGTTCCATCTAAATAAAAAGAAGATGATAACGCTCTCATTGGGGTTATTTCAAATTGGTGTTTTTTGGGTTAGATGCACATTCAACCAAATATCACTGAGCGAAATGTGTGTTATCAGCCCAAATCAAGCATAGGTGTCAGAGCTGCCACCCAGTCCCAGCTCACATAGGACCAAGTCCGCCAGCGTTCACTTTATAAGAGTCTTTATTAAGTTACAGGTTTCATTTCCGAACTGCAGCGTGCAGCTCTACACCTTCTGCCCTAGGTCGGCGAAGACCCGTCTGAGTCCCCGCCTCTTGCACACCAGCTTAATACCCTAGCCTTGCTCCACCTCCTTCGCCTCTCCCTACGTCTCTGGGTCCTTCTGCCCCCCTGGGCCTCCTCCCTTCTACTCTCCTCTGACGCTGACCCCCCTGATCCTTCTGCCTCCTTGCGGCGGGCTTTGGGACCTGGCTCACTCTCCGGGCTGCTTACTGCTCCAGCTTCCGCTGCATTTGAACTTGGCGCGCGCGCCCAACTCTCTACTTTCCTCTTAACCGTTGCCTCGCTCTCTGAGGAGGGCGTGACCACCCCTGACTCGTGCCCTCCCTCCTGCTGACAGCCTCCGGAACCCGATGCCTGGCTACCTTCCTCCCTGCTGCTCTCAGTCTTGAGCGTGGGTCCCGACTTCCAGCTGCTGCCGCCCTCAGTTATGAGCGTGGGTCCCGACTTCCAGCTGCTACTCTCTGAATCTCCTCTTTTCCCTTCCTCCTGGGGTGTCCCCCCGGATCCCCCCCTTGCTCTGCTCACTGGGGCTCCCTTTTGGGAGTCCTCTGACTCACTGCTTAGGCTTGGAGATCTCGGGTCGTCATCATCACTCATTTTCCCTTCGGATTCCTCCCCCTCGCTCTCTGCTTCCTCCCTTCTCTGCGTCTCTGCTCCTGAACCCCTGACAATAGGTGTTTTAGTTAATCTCAATAGAAAGAGGACAAATAAGCTTGGATTGCTCTTTCGGTGTTCATTCTCCCCCAAGCTGCAAAGCGAAGTGTCATAAGCATAAACAACGCAAAACAGGTTGTTTTGGTTTCCATCTACATTGAAAGAAGAATCTTGGATTTCGCTTATTTCAATAGAAAGAGGACAAATAAGCTTGGATTGCTCTTTCAGTGTTCATTCTCCCACAAGCTGCAAAGCGAAGTGTCATAAGCATAAACAACGCAAAACAGGTTTCGGTTTCCATCTACATAGAATGTGATTCTGGTGCACACCCAAAAAACACCACGCTAATTCCAACTCTATGATTCTATGATTCTATGAATTGAAATAAGCTCCATCGAAGCTTATTCGTCTTCTTTCTACTCATATGGAAGCGGAGATATTCCGTTTTGTTATTTTGGTCTCATTACATACACTGCAATTTCTGGGTAAATGTGCATTAGCTCCAAAGAACACGATTTTGAAATAAGCGAAATCCAAGATTTTTCAATCTATGTAGATGGAATCCGAAAGAACCTGTTTTGCGTTGTTTATGCTTATGACACTTCGCTTTGCAGCTTGTGGGCGAATGAACACCGAAAGAGCAATCCAAGCTTATTTGTCCTCTTTCTTTTGAGATTAACTAAAACACCTATGCTTGATTTGGCTGATAACAAACATTTCGCTCTGTGATTTTTGGTTGAATGTGCATTCTAACCCCAAAAACAGCTATTTGAAATAAGTCCAATCAGAGCGTTTTCATCTTCTTTCTACGTGGATGGAACAAATAACACCTTTTTACGTGGATGAAAAAAAACACCTTTCTGCTTTGTTTGGGGGTGATTCTGGTGCTCACCCAAAAAACACCATGTAAATTCCAACTATGATTCTATGATTCTATGGATTGAAATAAGCCAATCGAAGCTTATTTGTCTTCTTTCTACGCATATGGACGCGGAAATATGGCGTTTTGATATTTTGGTCTCATTACATACACTTTGCGATTTCTGGGTAAAAGTGCATTAATACCAACGAACACGACTTTGAAATAAGCAAAATCCAAGATTCTTCTTCCTACGTAGATGGAACGCAAAATACCTTATTGCTTTGTTTGGGGGTGATTCTGGTATACACCCAAAAAACACCATGCAGATTCAAATAAGCCCTCTCGAAGCTTATTCGTCGTCTTTCTACGCATGTGGAAGCGGAAATATGGTGTTTCTTTATTTTGGTCGCATTACATTCACTTTGTGATTTTTGGGTAAATGTGCATTAACACCAAAGAACCCTACTTTTTAATAAGCGAAATCCAAGATTCTTCATTTATGCAGATGTTAGCCAAAAGACCTTTTTGCTTTGTTTGTGTGATTCTGGTGCACACCCAAAAAACACCACGCTAATTCCAACTCTATGATTCTATGATTCTATGAATTGAAATAAGCCCAATCGAAGCTTATTCGTCTTCTTGCTACGCAAATTGAAGCGGAAATAGGGCGTTTTGTTATTTTGGTCTCATTACATATTCACGATTTCAGGGTAAATGCGCATTAACACCAAAGAACACGACTTTGAAATCCAAGATTCTTCTTTCTATGTAGATGGAACCGAAAACAACCTGTTTTGCTTTCTTTAGGCTTATTACACTTTGCTTTGTTATTTGTGGGTGAATGAACACCGAAAAAGCAATCCAAGCTTATTCGTCCTCTTTCTATTGAGATTAACTGAAACACCTATGCTTGATTTGGGCTGATACATTTGGGCTGATACATAACAAACATTTCACTCTGCGATTTTTGGTTGAATGTGCATTCTAACCCAGAAAACACCAATTTGAAATAAGCCCAATGTGAGAGCGTTATCATCTTCTGTTTATGTAGATTGAACCCAGAACACCTTTTTGCTTTGGTTAGGTGATTCTGGTGCACACCCAAAAAACACCACGCTAATTCCAACTCTATGATTCTATGATTCTATGAATTGAAATAAGCCCAATCGAAGCTTATTCGTCTTCTTTCTACGCAAATGGACGCGGAAATATGGTGTTTTGTTATTTTGGTCTCATTACATACACTGCGATTTCTGGGTAAATGAGCATTAACTCCAAAGAACATGATTTTGAAATAAGCGAAATCCAAGATTCTTCTTTCTATGTAGATGGAAACCGAAACAACTTGTTTTTCATTGTTTATGCTTATGACACTTCGCTTTGCAGCTTGTGGGAGAATGACCACCGAAAGAGCAATCCAAGCTTATTTGTCCTCTTTCTATTGAGATTAACTAAAACACCTATGCTTGATTTGGGCTGATAACAAACATTTCGCTCTGTGATTTTTGGTTGAATGTGCATTCTAACCCCAAAAACAGCTATTTGAAATAAGCCCAATCAGAGCGTTTTCATCTTCTTTCTACGTGGATGGAACAAATAACACCTTTTACGTGGATGAAAAAAAAACACCTTTTTGCTTTGTTTGGGGGTGTTTCTGGTGCTCACCCAAAAAACACCATGTAAATTCCAACTATGATTCTTTGATTCTATGGATTGAAGAACACGACTTTGAAATAAGCGAAATCCAACACCCATGCTTTTCACACCCATGCTTTCCGCCAGCACGTTCATGGGGTTCGACTCGGACGAGGAACCGACACTGGAAACGCATTCCCCGGAGGGGTCACCCTCAGGATCTGCCTCAGAACTCTCGTATTAAACAACGCATAAACAACACAAAACAGGTTGTTTCGGTTTCCATCTACATAGAATGAAAAATCTTGGATTTCACTTATTTCAAAATCGTGTTCTTTGGAGTTAATGCACATTTACCCAGAAATCGCAGTGTATGTAATGAGACCAAAATAACAAAACGAAATATTTCCGCTTCCATATGAGTAGAAAGAAGACGAATAAGCTTCGATTGAGCTTCTTTCAATTCATAGAATCATAGAATCATAGAGTTGGAATTAGCGTGGTGTTTTTTGGGTGTGCACCAGAATCACCTAACCAAAGCAAACAGGTGTTCTGGGTTCAATCTACATAAACAGAAGATGATAACGCTCTCATTGGGCTTATTTCAAATTGGTGTTTTCTGGGTTAGAATGCACATTCAATCAAAAATCGCAGAGTGAAATGTTTGTTATGTATCAGCCCAAATGTATCAGCCCAAATCAAGCATAGGTGTTTCAGTTAATCTCAATAGAAAGAGGACGAATAAGTTTGGATTGCTTTTTCGGTGTTCATTCACCCACAAATAACAAAGCAAAGTGTAATAAGCCTAAAGAAAGCAAAACAGGTTGTTTTCGGTTCCATCTACATAGAAAGAAGAATCTTGGATTTCAAAGTCGTGTTCTTTGGTGTTAATGCGCATTTACCCAGAAATCGCAAAGTGTATGTAATGAGACCAAAATAACAAAACGCCATATTTCCGCGTCCATATGCGTAGAAAGAAGACAAATAAGCTTCGATTGGGCTTATTTCAATCAATAGAATCATAGAATCATAGTTGGAATTTGTGTGGTGATTTTTGGGTGTGCACCAGAATCACCTAACCAAAGCAAAAAGGTGTTTTGGGTTCCATCTAAATAAAAAGAAGATGATAACGCTCTCATTGGGGTTATTTCAAATTGGTGTTTTCTGGGTTAGAATGCACATGCAACCAAAAATTGCAGTGTGAAATGTTTGTTATCAGCCCAAATCAAGCATAGGTGTTTTAGTTAATCTCAATAGAAAGAGGACGAATAAGCTTGGATTGCTTTTTCGGTGTTCATTCTCCCACAAGCTGCAAAGCGAAGTGTCATAAGCATAAACAACGCAAAACAGGTTGTTTTCGGTTCCATCTACATTGAAAGAAGAATCTTGGATTTCGCTTATTTCAAAGTCGTGTTCTTTGGAGTTAATGCACATTTACCCAGAAATCGCAAAGTGTATGTAATGAGAACAAAACGGCATATTTCCGATTCTTATCCGTAGAAAGAAGACGAATGGTTCGATTGGGATTATTTCAATTCATAAAATCATAGAATCATATAGTTGGAATTAGCGTGGTGTTTTTGGGTTTGCACCAGAATCACACTACCAAAGCAGAAAGGTCTTCTGGATTCCATCTACATAGGAAGAAGATGAAACGCTCTGATTGGGCTTATTTCAAATAAGTGTTTTTGGAGTTACAATGCACATTCAACCAAAAATCGCAAAGTGTTCTTTGATAGCAAACATTTCACTCTGCGATGTTTGGTTGAATGTGCATTCTAACCCAGAAAACACCAATTTGAAATAAGCCCAATGAGAGCGTTATCATCTTCTTTTTACGTAGATTGAACCCAGAACACCTTTTTGCTTTGGTTAGGTGATTCTGGTGCACACCCAAAAAACACCACGCTAATTTCTGGGGGGGGGGGCACCGAGGAATGCATAAAACATTTTGTAAATGTACTTTTGTCCATTTACTGTATTTATTTTTCCCGGTTTGAACTAAAAAATGGCGATTTTCTTGAGTCAAAATGAGAGTACCCCCAATCATTTTTTTTAGAAAAGAAGCACCGCATATATACACACACATATACATATATCCGTTTTATTTTTATATATTTACAAACGGACACCTATATCTAGGTATGTATATTCTTGTATATAAACTTCCGCGCCCCCCCCGCCCCATCCCTCCGCCAAGGGGCACGAGAGGAAGGCCACGGGGGAGAAAGGCAGGTGAGGGCGGGGCGGGGGCGGGGCTGCCCCCTGGGGAGAGCGGGGTCGAGAGAGAGTGGGCGGGAGAGAGAGAGAGGGCCAGCCTGGCTCGGCACGTCTCTGCTGGCCCAACGTCGCAGCGCCTCTTCCGCCCGTTTCGCTCCCCTTCCTGTCCTCTTGCCTCTCCTCCGGTGGCACCTCCTTCCGGTACCCCTGCCCTCGCCCAAGATGGCGGCAGCACAGGCTCTTCCGCCCGTTTCCCTCCCCTTCCTGTCCTCTTGCCTCTCCTCCGGTGGCACCTCCTTCCGGTACCCCTGCCCTCGCCCAAGATGGCGGCAGCACAGGCTCTTCCGCCCGTTTCCCTCCCCTTCCTGTCCTCTTGCCTCTCCTCCGGTGGCACCTCCTTCCGGTACCCCTGCCCTCTCCCAAGATGGCGGCAGCACAGCCTCTTCCGCCCGTTTCTCTCCCCTTCCTGTCCTCTTGCCTCTCCTACGGTGGCACCTCCTTCCGGTACCCCTGCCCTCGCCCAAGATGGCGGCAGCACAGGCTCTTCCGCCCGTTTCCCTCCCCTTCCTGTCCTCTTGCCTCTCCTCCGGTGGCACCTCCTTCCGGTACCGCTGCCCTCTCCCAAGATGGCGGCAGCACAGCCTCTTCCGCCCGTTTCTCTCCCCTTCCTGTCCTCTTGCCTCTCCTACGGTGGCACCTCCTTCCGGTACCCCTGCCCTCGCCCAAGATGGCGGCAGCACAGCCTTTTCCGCCCGTTTCCCTCCCCTTCCTGTCCTCTTGCCTCTCCTCCTGTGGCACCTCCTTCCGGTACCCCTTCCCTCGCCCAAGATGGCGGCAGCACAGGCTCTTCCGCCCGTTTCCCTCCCCTTCCTGTCCTCTTGCCTCTCCTCCTGTGGCACCTCCTTCCGGTACCCCTTCCCTCGCCCAAGATGGCGGCAGCACAGGCTCTTCCGCCCGTTTCCCTCCCCTTCCTGTCCTCTTGCCTCTCCTCCGGTGGCACCTCCTTCCGGTATCCCTGCTCTCGCCCAACATGGCGGTAGCACAGCCTCTTCTGCCCTTCCGAGCTAGGAGTGCAGAAAAAGGTGAAACTGCCAGGAAAAGGAGAGGAGGAGTGTGTGTGTGAGTGAGTGAGTGAGTGAGAGTGAGACAGGGAGCATCCTAGTAGAGATGGAAGGGGAACCCAAGGGTCATCTAGTCCAACCCTCTGCAAAGAAGCTCAGAGCTACAATTCCCAGGTCTTCTTTGGGAATTCTATGGGAAGTAAGAGTTTCTACATTCATGAGCATTCACTTGGAGTGCGCTCATGTTTTTACCTTTTATTGAAAGCGGCCACAAGTGACTTGGGTGGAGTATAAATAATAAAATTATATTGCTCCTGCTGCTGTTCTTCTCTTACCCTAACTCACATCCAACCCAATACCAAACCTTAACCCGAATGCTCACCCTCACTCAAACCTAATCCTCACTCTAACCCTAAACTTAACCCAAACCTAAGCCTCAGTCTAAACCTAAGCCTAATTTAACCCTAACCCTAAGTAATAAAATTATATTTCTCCTTCTGCTGTTCTTCTCTTACCGTAACTCAACCCCAACTTTAACTCCTAATCCTAATCCAACTCAAACCCAACTCTCACTGTAACCCTAACCTTTACCCAAACCTAATCCTAAACGCTTTGCTTCTTTTTGTGGTGTTTTGTGTTATTGCTTCATTTTGTAGGTCATGAGGCTTTCTTTGTTTCTTGTGGTGTTGCTTCATTTAGCAGTTTTTTAATTGGCTTTTGTGTTTCTTTTGGTATTGCATCATCTTCATAGGTTGTTTGGATTTCTGATTAATTTGCTTTGGATTTCTGGTAGCTCTGCTTCTTTATGATTTGTGTTTCTGGTGTTTTGGCTTGGTTATGCCAAAAAATTGAAGACATACCACCAGAAGCACAAAAACCAAGAAATATTCCCAAAATGAGGCAAAACCAGGAGACATGAAAACCAAGCCAAATCAATGGAAAAGAAACAATCTCACCCAAAACCGCAGAACCATTCAAAGTAAAAGAAGCAAAACAATTAAATGCAAAAAACAAGCAAAACCACCCCAAATTAAACAAATCAGCAGAAAACAAAAAAGCAGTAAAGCCACCAATTACAAAGCAATGCCACAAGAAACTGGAAATCAGTTTTTAAAAAGCAAAACCAGAAACTCAACAAGCATGCAATTTGTGGGAGTCCAAAAGCACTTCAAGCAACAGAAATTAACCAACACAGCATACTAGTTTTCACTTAGTCTTGGGTTTCTGGTGAATGTGCTTCGTTTGCAGCTGGCTTCATTTCTTTTCCATTGGTTTAGCTTGTTTTTTGGACTTTTGCTTTATTGCTTCTTTTGAGAAGTTTTCTTGTTTTTGCATTCTGGTGGTAATACTTTTGAATGCTTTGGGGGTTTCTGGTGAATCTGCTTTGTTTGGGGTTGGTTGGCTTCTTTGTCAGTTTCCATTGATGTTGCTTTTACATGGTTCTTCTGCTTCTTTTCAGTAGGTTTTTGTGTTTTTAGTGGTTGACTTCATTGTTGGAATGGTCATTAGACATTTCTGGTGGTTTTGCTTCATTTCTGGTGGTTTTCCTTTTATTCTTGGGATTATCAGATCTCATACAAATTAATATTCTCAAAGGTGCAAAACCCAAAAAACCTAGAAATGAAGCAAACTCACCATAAATCCAGCACCCAATCTGTTATGTACTAACCTTGGATCCTAGAAGGCAACAACTGATTGGTCTTTTCCTGCAGGCCAATCAGGCTCCAGGAGGGAAGCAGAGTTAGCCAGTCAGACGGGACTCATTGTGTAAATAATGTATATAAAAGCCTGAGGTTGGGGGGGGGCAATAAAGAGCATGAAATACATACAAGACTCTGAGTATATTTCACAATTGTAATTTATATAAAAGAATCTATGAAACGAAAACCACAGAAAAAATCCAACATAATCCCAAAAACAAACCAGAAACAACAGAAACAAACCGCATCCACCAAAGATGAGAAAACCAATTGAATAGAAATTCAAGAAACTCACGCAGTAAACATCTCAGGGAAAAGCAAAATCACCCCCACACCATGCAAAACTAGGGTTTAACTGGCTTTGGGGTTTCTGCGCAATTTACTTTCCCCCTCTTTTGGGGGGTTTCTGGTGGTATTTCTTCTGCTTCTCACATTTCTGCTTCTTTTCAATTGGTTTTGGGATTCTGGTGAATTTGGTAATGATTTGATTAAAGTCTCTGTCTGGCAATTTTCCTTTTTCATGAATTCCTTCCTTGTTGGGTTTCTGGTATCTCACTTTTGGTTTTCACATTTCTCTTAGTTTTGCTACGTTTCAGGTAGTTTGCTTACTTTTTGGAATTATCCAGTCTCATAAAAAAGAAGCAATATCATTAGAAGCTTAAAAAGCATGAAAAAAAAACCCCCAGGCACTAACCCTAACCCTGAACGTCCACCTATCCCCTGCCCTAGCCCTAACCCTAACCCTGATATTCTGGTCATCCATCTTGGGGATAACAATCTGGTGAGGTAAATTCAGTTGAGATCACTAAATATCAGCTGTGCTTCCTCATCCCTGAGTTTATCATAGTTTGGTTTGGAATGTTGTAGAGGTGCTTATGGAGTGGGGGCAGCCTTCCTAAGAAGGTGGATGGGCAAGACATAAAGCTAATCATTCTACAACAATGTTTGTGTTTGAAAATGTGGGTGCTTATATCCCTCATGGCAGAATTATGTTCTGTGCCCCACAGTTGTATAGACCTGGTGGTATGCATCTTTCTGATTTGGGTTGTGACATGATTCTTAAGGATCTGCAAAGAGCTCTGTTTGAGCACTTGCGTGTTTGTGGGTGGAGGTGAACAAGCACACCTGCCCAGACTTACCAGTAATTTGATTTGGTTACATTGGTCGAATCTGACTAGTTTTGCTGATCCTCAAGTTGTTATATTTAATAAATACAACCACTTTTGGTTGTCTTGACTCTTCCTCCTGATGTGCTAGGAACCACTCCGTTTGGGGGGCACTGCAAAACATGCGGTTTTTACTGCAAACATTTTGCCAGACTTTGGCCTTGATTTGGAGTGAATCAGGCAATGTTGGGTCTTGGGGTGACCTTATGACCCCTGTCACTTACTTGGTTTGTCGGGCAAAATGCTAAAAAAATTCTACAATGTCTGGCAAAATGCTACAAAACTTTTGCCAGACTTTGGCACCAGTTTGGAGTGAACCGGACAATGTTGGGTTTTGGATATTAATTATGAACCCCGGTTTGATGTATCAATTACTCTATGGGGTGTTACAAAATGTGGGGGTTTTGCTGCAAAACTTTTTCCAAACATCAGTTGTGATGGGATCCCAGATTTGGGGTTTTGTAGTTAAATGAAGCATTCTTTCAGTGCTTCTCGGGAAATGTGCAGTTTCCGTCAGATCAAACTAATACTACTGGATAAAATGATATGGTTGTTGATTATCAGACAGTTCTCCCATTTATCAAGGAAAACGTCTGTTATGGGTGGCTTTTGCTTGGTGTGTGTGACTGTTGACAGACAGATTTGAAAAGGAACACAGCTTCCTCTGTTTGTCTCACAGTAACTTACTGGCCTTTTTGATTATGCAGTCGGCTCGCCCAACACTTCCAGCTGGATTCCGAGGACAGGAAATGATTCTGCTAAAGGCTTTCTGTGAATATACCATTAATTCCAGTTGATTTGTTTTAATGGTCACATAAAGGCACTTTCTTTGGTTATAAAATGATGTTGTGAGTCTTATATCTGAGCAGTCAATAAACTCCCTCCCCCACAGAAACGCTTGTCTTACTTCTTCTTCTGCTTGGCATCCATACTTACATGTTTGTTTAAAGAAAGACTAACCCCACCCCGAACCCCACCTCCAGCTTTCATTTTATTATTCTAGTGACTAGTCACTGTTCATAGCAACACTTGATTTTGTTCCTAGACAAACTGCCCTGAAAGACAGTTACTATGAACTACATGTGTCTTCTTGATATATAAGGTTGTTGCTAGTTTCTGCAAAACACTTCTTTATCTTTCAACAAGAAATAAATGAATAGGAGGCTGCCCTAAGGAAGAAGTGTGATTGCATCTGGAATATCAGACTCTCTGTATTTTTATTTATTTACTTGATTTAGGGGTGGCCGCTTCACCCCCTGGTTATGCCCATGTCCCCAACTAACTGAGCTTCTTGGGATCATCCTGCCATGCTGTGAGCTACTACATTATCCTGCACTTTACAGAACCTTCCTTAGAGAATAAAAAACTGAGGCAAATTTCCAGTCTAAACAGGCTACACAAAAAGAAACAGCAGCGATTCTTTATGTTTGACTTAGAATCATAGAATCATAGAGTTGGAAGAGACCACAAGGGCCATCGAGTCCAACCCCCTGCCAAGCAGGAAACACCATCAGAGCACTCCTGACATATGGTTGTCAAGCCTCTGCTTAAAGACCTCCAAAGAAGGAGACTCCACCACACTCCTTGGCAGCAAATTCCACTGTCGAACAGCTCTTACTGTCAGGAAGTTCTTCCTAATGTTTAGGTGGAATCTTGTGCTTGAGCGCCTGATATCTCAGAAAATCAACATCAGTGTTGGGGTGGGTGGGTCAGGGCATTTCCAAAATGTTATGATAGATGGAGCCATGGATGTGGCCAAGGGGGGCCAACTAAATAAAAATAAATAAAAATACATAGCTAACTGAGGTTCTGAGCCCCTAACAAAAGGCCTGCCCCCACTAACAAAAATGCTGGCTACGCCCATGGATGAAGCCAACTACAGTGTAGCATGTGTGGGCCGTGGGGGCACAAATTTGTGGCAGGGGGCACAAACAGGTGCCCCTAAAGCAGGCTCCCTCATTGGTGCCTGGCTCTGTGTGAGAAGGAGCTGACCTAAGCTGCTTTGCTTCTGCTGGCCAGAGTTCTGTCCTTATGTTAGGCCTGACCCAGGGAAGAGAGCAGGAGGGTGGGTGGCCGCAGTGCACCTCGCTCCCAGTCACAGCAGCAGCTCCGCCTCCGGGTCACGTCTGACCTGGCGCACTCAAGGAGCCTGAGCAGCAGCTTCCCTGCCCCTCTCCTCCCCTGGACATGTGGGGCATGCTCCTCTCCCCTCGTTGAGTTCTGCAAAGGCAGCCTGAGACTGAGGAGGAAAGAGCTCACTGCTCATGCCAACCCTAGAGAGGATGTAAGAAAGAAGCAGGCTGTTGGAGGACAGCAGAGAAGCAATTGAGCTTGGTGGAGCAGTGCCCCAGTCCCCCTTAAGGATGAGCCTCCACTGACAGGGAGCAAGAAGGAATTTTAAATGGCGAAAGACAGGAGTGCCTGGCGTGCTCTGGTCCATGGGGTCACGAAGAGCCGGACACGACTAAACGACTAAACAACACAATATTGGCATGGGAACTACAGTAGTTCAATACTGCAATTTGTCTACCCTACTTAATATTTACCATTAAGGAAAGTATAAAGTCATAGAGTAAATCCTTTTAGCTTGTTGATGTGAAGCAGCAGACCTCAATCTGATAGAATTATTGAATATTCAGAAGTATACCTCTCCACTACTCCTTAGTCAGGCTAGTTTTGGGCATTTATGGCAAGATTATCCCAAGTGGAAAGGAATAATGTATTTTCACTGTTATGTATTCAGTGGTCTGTCTTTGCTTCCCATTGTCTCAGGAATTGGGTAATTACCATCTCAAAGGAATGGCCAGACTACCAGGAAAGGCAATCAGATAAGGCATTATCAGATAACTTGGCAGACAGGAAAAACAACATTCAAATTTCTATTGTAGAAATTTCCCTTTTCTGTGATGTAGGTATGATGTTTGTGGGGGTGGTCTTGAGCTCCAGGGCAGGGAATTTCAAAATGGCAAGCACACATTGTTCGCGGTCCTCCTCCCCTCTCCTGCGTGTGAGAGGAGCACCCTGTTGCAACAGTTTAATAAAGATCAGGCTTACTAGCTGCTTTGCTTCTCAATATTCTCTGGTTGGCCTCTGTTATTTTCTCCTGCCGATGGAGAACCTACAAGGTTCTCCAATAAAGGAATAAGGGCAGATTTTGTTTACAACAACACAAAGACATCTGAAACTGTCCAATAAACTGCAAGAGTTTATGGAAAATTGCTTTCACACACTAAAAGTTCCCTGCAACTAGAAAGCCAGCAAAGCAGGGGAAAGGCTAGCTTTTTTAATTGACAAGTACCTTCTCTATGATGTGCTAGGCTTTGGTTTTTACGCATAGAAGTGTTATTCCCCACCTGTATCTTGAAGTAGTATGGTCCATTTGGCCACCTCATTCTGCTGCATATGGAGAGTGCTGGAATTTTTAATTCTTAAGGAAACATTGTGTCTATTTTTCCCACATGAGATGTTTCTTTACTTATATCAATAATGTTATGAAAGACTTGTAGCATGCTTCAAGCTGATTAGCACTGCAAACTGCAGCTCCACCAATCACCGTGGGGCATCCTCCAGCTTCAGGTGTCATATTCAAAATCGCACAAGCCTGAGCGGGAAACCACATTTTCAGGAGTTCTTTAATAGAAGTATGGGATAGATACAAAAATATATTGGAGCCAAAAGTCCCTTATTGGCTATCTCCGCTGGAGGTAATGAGTGTTAAGAAAATTAATATGAGAGGTAATTGGAGTACATATGGTGAATTGGTAATTAAAGAAGGAGGAAAATGGAAATTGAAACCATTTGAACAAGCTGAATTCCACATCCACCCTCTAAATTTTGATGGCTTTTCCTTCACTTGCCCCACCTAAGTCACGCTTGGTGCCAGACAAAAACAAAACTTTATGGTCCAATACCGTGGTGAAATTTATCAGTGTGAATTGTTTTCTTCATTTTTTGGGAACAGATGTGGTGAAGCAATGGGGAAAAATAAGTGCCTGCTTACTGCTGACCAAAGGGAATATCAACAAGAATTGAAAAAGGAACTACAAGAAGTTGAAAGAGAACCTCAGACCAATGATCGAGAGGAAGATCCCAGAGCTGTATAAACCTATTGTGAAAGTTAACAGTATTTCAAGGTATAAGAATAGCCCTTTCCCCCCCACTCCCAACAACCATAGCAAAATACAGCATAGGATGGGGGTAAGCAATATGGTTCACTCCAGATGATCAGCCTCAGTTATCATGGCTGTCAGGGCTGCTACCCAGTCCCAGCTCACATAGGACCACGTTAGCCAGCGTTCACGTTAAAAGAGTCTTTATTGGGTTACAGGTTCCATTTCCAAACTGCAATGTGCAGCCCCACGTCTTCTATGTCAGACCGGCGAAGACCCGTCTGAGTCTCCGCCTCTAGCACACCAGCTTAATACCCTAGCCTTGCTCCACCTCCTGCGCCTTTCCCTCCGTCTCTGGGTCCTTCTGCCCCCCGTGGTCTCTTCTTTCCTACTCTCTTCTGACGCGGACCCCCCTGACCCTTCCGCCTCCTTGCGGCGGGCTTTGGGACCTGGCTCACTCTCCGGGCTGCTTACTGCGCCAGCTTCCGCTGCATTTGAACTTGGCGCGCGCGCCCAACTCTCTACCTTCCTCTTGATCGTTTCGTTGCTCCCGGAGGTGGGCGTGACTACTCCTGACTCATGCCCTCCCTCCTGCTGAAAGCCTCCGGAACCCGATGTCTGGTCCCCTTTCTCCCCGCTGCTCCCGGCTGGGCACGTGGGTCCCGATCTCCAACTGCTGCTCTCTGATCCCTCTCTGGACCCTTTGTCCTGGGGTGTCCCCCTGCTTCCCCCCCTTGCTCTGACCACTGGCGCTCCCTTCTGGGAATCCTCGGACTCACTGGACAGGCTCGGTGATCTCGGGTCGTCATCCCCACTCATCCTTCCTTCGTATTCCTCCCCCTCGCTCTCTGTCTCCTCCCTTCTCTGCGTCTCTGCTCCTGAACCCCTGGCATCCATCCCCCCTCGAAGCCCCCCCTTCCCCCCTCCCCGCTTTCAGGTGTGGGTGCTGGGTGCTCCATCATCACGGGAGTGAATGCCGGATACAGTTCGCTCCCCGTCGCTGGCCGCCAACTGAAGACCTCCGAGTCTTCCTCCTCGCGTTCGTCAACGTTGATCTGCTCCGCCTCCATTTCAGTGCCGCCGTGCTCGAACCCAAGATCCTCCCCGAACACGTCCATGTCAGTCTCTGCGTCGGTCGCTCGACCTGGCATCTCCAACCACCTCCGGCGCCACTGCTCCTCTGGTCGATCGTCCCACCAATACGAGGTGTCTGACGCCGAACCCTCCGGTGACCCCTCTGGGGAACGGGTGCCCGGTGCGGGCTCCCCGTCCGAGTCGAATCCATGGAACGTGCTGAAGGAAAGTGTGGGCGTGAACAACCAGTCGTCGAAGAAGCCTGCTGGCATGGGTCTGTGTGGGAAAAGGGCATGAAACTCGTCCTTGAGCAGGGGTTCCTCCAAAGCGTAGTCCGGCACCCAGCTATTAGCACTGGCCCGGGTGCCCTCTCTGGCTAGGAGGTATTCTACTCCCTCTTCCCCCCATCTGGAGTCCAAAATCTCCGTGACTTCGTTGATGGGGTCCTGCTGTGGCAATCTCCCCGCCTCCGTCCGCTCCTGAGACGGACTCGGTGCTGTTCCTGGTTCCTGGAATCTGTGAGGTGCCTTGTAGGGAGTAAGCACTGACCTGTGGAACACCGGATGCATCCTGGAACCCTCCGGCAGCACCAGCCGGAAAGCTACTGGGTTGATCTGTGCTTCGACCTGGTATGGACCGAGTTGCTTGTGCCCCAACTTCTTCTTGGCTAACGATCTGGTCGGCACTGCGTGGGCTGCCAACCAGACCCAGTCTCCCACTCGGATCTCTTCGCCAACCCGCCTGTGCTTGTCAGCTTGCACCTTGTATGCGTGCTTCGCTAGCTCCAGCTGCCGTCGGAGTTGATCGTGGACCTCCTGCAACTCAGACGCGAAAGCGTCCGCCGTCTGCGGTTCCCCTTCCCCCACTCTCTCCAGTCCCGGGAAGGTTCTGGGATTCCTCCCATTGTTGGCGAAGAACGGCGTCACCCCTGTGGACACGTGCTTCGTGTTGTTGTAGGCGAACTCGGCGAGCGGCAGGTAATCCACCCACGTCGCAGGCTGTTGATTGGCATAGCATCTCAGGTACTGCTGCATGATGGCATTGACCCTCTCCGCTTGCCCGTTGGTCTGCGGGTGTCTCGCTGATGTCAGGTTGATCTTGACGTTCAGGAAGCCCATCAGCTTCTGCCAGAAATTCGAGATGAACTGGCGTCCGCGGTCGGACAGTATAGACCGCGGCAGACCGTGCACTTTGAACACGTGATCTATGAACAGTTTGGCTGTTTGTTCCGCCGTGGCCACCTTCGCACACGGTATGAAATGTGCCATCTTGGTGAACAAGTCCACCACCACTAGTACAGCTGTCTTGCCTCTCGAGCTGGGTAGATCCGTGACAAAGTCCAGGGCCACCCTCTCCCATGGTTCAAACAGCGTTTGCAGCGGTTCCAGCAGTCCCGCCGGTGGTTTGTGCACCGGCTTGGCCCTCTGGCAGGTGTCGCACCTCGCGACGTAGTCCGCGACCTCCCCTCTCAGTCTGGGCCACCAAAAGTCCCTTGCGACTAATTCCACCGTTTTTTCTGTGCCAAAGTGTCCGGCCGTGGGTGCGTGGGTGCAACTGTTGCAGTACCTTGGCGCGAAGTTCGTCTCCCGGCACGTAGATGGCCCCTTTACGTAAGAGCAAGCCGTCTCGTATCTGGAACTCGTCGCTCTTCGCCGTGCCCTTGTGCACCTCGGCCATCTTCGCCTGCGCGAATGAGTCGTCCTGCAACGCCCGCCACACCGCATCCAGGTCTACTGTGGCTGAAGCGCACGCCCACGCTGTTGGCGCGAAGATGTGCATGGCTGCCGCTGGCGTCGCCTCTTCGAGGTATTGCGGTTTTCGGGACAGTGCATCCGCCATGATGTTGGTGTCGCCTGGGACGTACTCTATTCGGAAATCGAAGTCAGCAAAGAACTCTGCCCAACGTATCTGCCTCTGGTTCAGGAACTGCGCCGTGCGCCAGTGCTCCAGATTCTTGTGGTCCGTGCAGACTTGCACTGTGTGCTTGGTTCCGATCAGGAAATGCCTCCACGCTTTGAACGCTGCATGAATGGCCAGCAACTCCCTGTCCCAGATGGTGTAGTTCTGCTCCGACTTGCTGAGCTTTCTGGAGTAGAACGCTCCCGGCCTCCAGACCCCCTGCGGGTCTCTCTGCAGCAGGACAGCTCCCACGGCTCTATCGGACGCGTCTGTCTCTACCCGCATCGGTCTGCTGGGGTCGATATGCAGCAGTTGCTCTTCCGACGCGAAGAGACGCTTGAGTGCTTGAAAGGACTGCTCCGCCTGCTCCGTCCAGATGAATTTCTTTTTCTTGGAGCTTAGCGTGTCCGTAATAGCCGCCGTCTGCATCGCGAACCCCTTGATAAACTTGCGATAGAAGTTGGCGAAGCCCACAAACCGCTGGACCTCCTTCCGGTTGCGCGGGCTCTTCCAATCCAACACCGCGCGAACCTTGGCGCTGTCCATGGCTAGCCCCTTGTCCGACAACTTGTAGCCCAAGAAATCCACCTCCATCGTGTCGAACTGGCACTTCTCCAGTTTGGCGTACAGTCTATGCTGCTGCAGCCTCTTCAGCACCTCCCGAACGTCTTGGTCATGTGCTTGCTGCGATTCGGAGAATATCAGGATGTCATCCAGGAAGCAGACGCACTTCTTGTAGAGGAGTCCCGCCAACACATGATGCATGAAAGCTTGAAAACAGTGAGAACCGTTTTGCAATCCAAACGGCATCACTCTGTATTCGTAGGTGCCTAGGGGCGTGAACATGGCTGTCTTCCACTCATCGCCTTCCCTCATGCGGATGAGATTGTACGCCCCTCGCAGGTCCAACTTGGTGAACACGCGTCCCTTGCGCACCGTCGCTAGGAGGTCGTCAATCCTGGGCATGGGGAAATCAGAGGGCTTGGTCATCTTGTTCAAGAGGCGAAAATCAACTACAAGTCTTTTTTGGGGCGTGTCTTTCTTCTTCACGAAGAAAACAGGACTGCCCCCTACTGCCTTGGACTCTCGGATGAAACCGCGCTCCAAATTGTGATCTATGAACTGTTTGAGTTCCTGTAGTTCGTCCTCAGACATGGAATACAGCTTCCCTTTCGGCAGCGTCGCCCCTGGTAGGAGGTCAATCTTGCAGTCATACTGCCTGTGAGGGAGTAGCTTGTCTGCCTCCTTCTCGCAGAAGACCTCCAGAAAGTCTGCGTATTTGTGGGGGACTGCTTGCAACGTTCCCAACTGCAGCTGTGATTCCTCCTCCTCTCCCTCCTGTCTGGGCAGGATGCAGTGCTCGGCACAATAAGAAGAGCCGAAGATCAGCTGTCGCTGGTACCAAGCCAGTGTCGGACTGTGCCTGTCCAGCCAACTCATGCCCAACACAATGGGCGTGTCCGACAGTCGGGTGACATTAAAACTGATGACTTCCCTGTGGTTACCAAGTCGCATCACCATTGGCGGCGTCTGCTTCACCACCTGCCCCCCCAGCAACTCTCTGCCATCCACTGTGACGACTTGCAGGGGCAGAGTGGCAGGCAGTAGCTGTATAGCGTGCTGCTCCACAAAATCCTGCGCTATAAAGTCTGCATTGCTTCCAGAGTCCACAGAAAGTGGCACGTCTATAGTGACGCCATTGGGTAGCTGGAGAGATGCGGTGAGCTGCACTACTGGTTTGGGTGGGAGGGGGTCTGTGGGTTGCAAGATCGCTGGGGACTGCTTCACTGATTCGTCTGGCTGGGCCCCAGTGCCTCTGCCTCCAGCCAGACATCGTCGTTTCCCTGCTGGGGTTCGCTGTGCTGCGTGGCTGCTATCACTGTTGCGGAGGCTGCAGTGTGCTTGGAGTTCCTCTGGGGACACTCTCTCGCCAAGTGTTGAGGGCTGTCGCAGATGTAACACTTCCGGTTCCCTCTAGGAGGCTTAGTCTTGACTGCTCCCGGTGCTGGGGCTCTGGTAGCTGACTGAGCCCTGGCGCCTCCCACCTTCATAGGTTCCACTCCCCCTCCTGGCGGAGGTGTGGATTGCGCACGCGCTGCTTCCCTGGGAACGAAGGAGAAACCTCTCACTGCTTCGCGCCCTCCACGTCCTTCGTCTCTGCACCATGGACGTTCTTCCAGCCTCACCCCCACAGTCAGCGCCCTTTGGACCACCTCCTGCGTGCTCCGGGGCCTCTCCCCCCTCGCAATTTCGTCCTTAACAGCACTGCTCAGACCCTCCCAGAACAGGTCTCTGACTGGAGGTGAATCCCGGTCCCATTCCAAGGCACTGACCAGCGCAAAAAAGCGGGCGTGATACTGCCGTACGCTCGCCCTCCCTTGTCTCAGTCCATGTATCTCCCGTCGAGCAAGATCCACGTCAATGGTAGATAAAAAACACGCATCCATCGCTTTGATAAAGGCATCTGCACTCTGAAGCGCCGGATCTTTATCCCTCCACAAATTGCGCAGCCACGCTTTAGCATCCCCATGCAAATGGGACAGTATAAACCCCACTTTCTCTTCCTCATCTCTAAAGTCTTTTGCCAGCAGTTGCAGTGCGCACATTACGTCTGCTCGAAAATTGGGGTACTGTTGCAAATTCCCATCGAAGTGAGCCACAAGCCCTCCTGCTCTCCGTGCCAACCCAACCCCCTCCGGTCTGGGTCCCGGTTGCCCTTGCTTAACCAACGCTTCAAACCTGGCGTGGAGATCTCTGTAGGCGGCCGCAGCATCCTGCTCCCTTTTCTTGGATGCCAGTACCTCTGCGTTCAATTGGGTCACTGCCTGTTGCAGCGCTGAAATTTTTTCTGCTTCCGTCATCTCTGCCAACCTTTGTGAGCTTGCTCCCAAACACCAATTTCCTCCTCTCGCTGCTTCTGCCTCCGCTGCGAGGTTTCAGGTGTCCGAAGCTATGTAGAGACGGGTCTTACTGTCAGGGCTGCTACCCAGTCCCAGCTCACATAGGACCACGTTAGCCAGCGTTCACGTTAAAAGAGTCTTTATTGGGTTACAGGTTCCATTTCCAAACTGCAATGTGCAGCCCCACGTCTTCTATGTCAGACCGGCGAAGACCCGTCTGAGTCTCCGCCTCTAGCACACCAGCTTAATACCCTAGCCTTGCTCCACCTCCTGCGCCTTTCCCTCCGTCTCTGGGTCCTTCTGCCCCCCGTGGTCTCTTCTTTCCTACTCTCTTCTGACGCGGACCCCCCTGACCCTTCCGCCTCCTTGCGGCGGGCTTTGGGACCTGGCTCACTCTCCGGGCTGCTTACTGCGCCAGCTTCCGCTGCATTTGAACTTGGCGCGCGCGCCCAACTCTCTACCTTCCTCTTGATCGTTTCGTCGCTCCCGGAGGTGGGCGTGACTACTCCTGACTCATGCCCTCCCTCCTGCTGAAAGCCTCCGGAACCCGATGTCTGGTCCCCTTTCTCCCCGTTGCTCCCGGCTGGGCACGTGGGTCCCGATCTCCAACTGCTGCTCTCTGATCCCTCTCTGGACCCTTCTTCCTGGGGTGTCCCCCTGCTTCCCCCCCTTGCTCTGACCGCTGGCGCTCCCTTCTGGGAATCCTCGGACTCACTGGACAGGCTCGGTGATCTCGGGTCGTCATCCCCACTCATCCTTCCTTCGTATTCCTCCCCCTCGCTTTGTGTCTCCTCCCTTCTCTGCGTCTCTGCTCCTGAACCCCTGACAATGGCCAATGGTCATTTTCTTCTTATTTATTTTAGGGGCTTATTCTAGTTTTAGGAAATATGAAAATCTGCTTCCACAGAACAGTTAAGAGCAGCTTCATGAAAAGGAGCTATCTACTTGCAGTGGATCAAATAGTAGAGGATATGCAAATGTTGTTTGAAGTCGAAAGATTTCCCTTCTTTCTGTACTCAACAATCACATCTTCTAAGGGAGGGGATATTGAAACTACTTGCAGAAAAACAGATATTTTATTATAAATTGACATGGATATTTGCACGCACAGAGAAAACAGCTTTGTGTTTTCTCTAAATTCTAAAGGCCAGTTCACAATATTGCATTGTCAACACAATGTTCCCTGTATGTATGTATGGGTATCTATGAAACTTCATCTGTGGATGTTTGACCATACCAAGCTCAAGGAAATGTTCCTGAATGCAACCCAAAGCCCCTTCTGCGCAATCATGAATTTGCATCAATGTTACATATAAGCACATTCACCAAGCAGCAGATACGAACAGTTAACCAAAACAAATCAACCCATTTTTTAAGCACATTTCTATTGCATTTATTGTGATAAGAAACTTACAGACATTTGTATCTACATTCCAACTTATATAAAATTATTGTTGTTTTAATGGGAATAATCTTATTGCTTGATGAAAAGTACTGCAATGGATCTGGTAATAACTTTTCTCATAGAAGTGGATGCCATTATGCTTTTTAACAAGTAAGATAAATTTGCATGAGGATAAAGCAATGCTCTGTAATATTTAAATCTCATTCGATGGAGGCCACACAAATGCAAAATGGAGACCACTCAAGTGAGAACAATAAAACTCCATTTACTGCAGAAGTTATATTTCTTCCTATGGGCTACAGGGATTCATTCTAGTTAGAATATTTTATTATTGTAATTATAATTGTTATTTAAAAGTAGCACTATATTTCTTCTAATACTTGAAATACAGTGTTGGTTCCTGACTTTTATTTTTGCTTCATGTTGGGTGGGTCTCATTTCCCTTCAGTTCAGTGTTCATGAGAGGCAAGGTAAAAACTTTGCAAATTTGTATACATATATGTATATGGTCTAAGCCACTGAGCCTCTTGGGCTTGCTGATCAGAAGGTCGGTAATTCGAATCCCTGTGACAGGGTGAGCTCCCATTGCTCGGTCCTAGCTCCTGCCAACCGAGCAGTTCGAAAGCACTCCAAAAAGTGCAAGTAGATAAATAGGTACCACTCCGGTGGGAAGGTAAACAGCGTTTCCATGAGTTGCTCTGGTTTTGCCAGAAGTGACTTAGTCATGCTGGCCACATGACCCGGAAAAACTGTCTGCATATATCATGGGAATTGGGGTTGCTTGTGTGTAAAACTCCAGCCGTTCCCAACTGCTTTGGGTGGTTGCGTCTTTCCCTGGCTGAGCAGCCCTTTTGCGCTGCTGCTCAGTCGCTGGCAGAATCCGTCAGTGGGTGTCTCCTAAATTTCCTCCAGCATAAGAATTCCTTAACGGACAACCTTCGCCTCGCCTCTCTGTGCGGAAGCCTTCTGCGCAGAGTGGGCGTGCCAAGCGGTGGTCCTCCACTCTCCTCACTGACTTCACTGGAAGAGTCTCAGAGCCTCCCCTCCGAAGTGCTCTCTGCCTCTCCCTTCTTCCTGGTGTCACCTGGACTTCTTTCCCCAGAGGATGTTCTCTCTCTTCCCTTACTAGTTCCCTCTCCTGCAGAATCTGGGAGCCTAGCCTCTCCACTCTGCTCCAATGTCAGTTCCCTGACAGCATACAAACACCGGCTCCCTCGGCCTATAAAGCGAGATGAGTTCCACAACCCCAGAGTCGTCTGTGACTGGACTTAACTGTCAGGGGTCCTTTACCTTTTTTATGTATATGGTACTGTGAAATGGTACTGTATTGTGGGAACTTTTAGCACTTAGCAGTTCTTTTGTTCTTAAATGGCCTAAAATTAATCTATGAAATAGAAAAATGTAAATAAATATTAACAGGGGAAAGAACATTTTATTTAGAGTTCAAACATCACTGTTTTTCTCTCTTCCAAACACCATGCTAGAAAAAGTTAGAATTAAAAATTAATCTGCAAAGCGTTGTTTTAAGTGATCCTGAGTGTACATTATGGAGATAACCCAGTGTTAAATAGATTTATAATTGTTAGGAAGCTGATATTCCTATTAACATCACGTATATTTAATTGCTTCTTTGGAGTTAGTTGTAAAAATTGATTCTTTATTTTTGTGGTGTGTGCACAGGAAGTTTTAAGAAAAGGCAAGGCTTGTGTGCACCATTTGCTTTAATTGCCTAAGACCTGGGGCCCTGAGACCTCCATTGGTCTTGGGACAATATAAAGTCTTGACATGTCACTCTGCTTCTCCTTCCAAAAATAGAATTGTTAAGTAAGTGATGCCAGTGAGACAGTTGGGAAAGGGGGATAAGTACAGGTAAGGTCTGAAACAAGAACAGGAATTGGGGGAGTATGGACATCTTTATGGCTGCTATATAACCTAGCCAGCTTAAGTTTAGGTTAGGGTTGCCATATTTAGAAGAGCAAATACAGGACAATTTGCTAGTGGGGTGGGTGGGTGGAAAAGTGCATGTGCTGGGGTCACCAGGCACTGGAGTGACATCGGAGGGAAGAACGCAGCAAAATTTGCATGCAAAATGGGGGGGGGCATATAGAAAGAAAGAAAGAAAACTGCCAGTTTAATAGTTTTGTTCAATATTAATAAGTTGTTTATTTTAAGAGCGGGGGAAGGATTTAGATACCTACCATAGTGAGGATCTGAAGACACATGTAAAAGAGGGGGAAGTGTTGCAGCTCACTACTTCTGCAAGCAAAAGATCCCAGATTCAATCCCCAGCATCTCTTGGTAGGACTGGTAATGATTTTTGCCTGAAAAGCTTCTGCCAGTAAGTGTTGGCAATTTTGATCTAGATGGACTAATGGTTCTGATATGCTTCCTATATTCTAAGAACCGACAATGGATTCCAAAACTGTGGCATGTGCTGTTGTTGCAGAATCCTAGTTTTGTAATTTGAATGACTGCTAAAAATACCAGAAAATTAAAGTTTGGTTCAATTGCTGGCCTTACCCTTTCCCCTTACTTAAGATGGGCTGTTCACTTTTTTTTAAAAAATAATGCTTTTAAAGCTCTGTATGTTTATCTTTTAAACCATTAGCCCCACTATAAGATTATGCTTTGCCAAAACTGGTTGTGCCTACTTGGGACACCTGTTCTCGCTGCTTCATCAATTTTGTTCAGATTTTATTTTTAGGGTCTCAGACCCACCTCTAACGGGGGGAACAAGTGTATTGGAGGAAAGGCTGTAGCCAGGGTTGCCAACTTGAATAAAATTTGAGGGGCAGGTCAGCCCCCCCTACTTTATCATTGATGACATGACATGGTGCATGCACATACTAGCTGTGGAATCTAGACTGTAATGTTTTAATTCATCTCGCCTCTTGTTCAGATCAGATATGAAACAAAAAGCCCTCTCCATGAGAAGACTTGATTAGTCAAACGAAGCAGGGAGAAATTAGAGAACTGGGCCAAAACAAACAAGATGAACTTTAACAGGGAGAAATGTAAAGTATTGCACTTGGGCAAAAAAAATGAGAGGCACAAATACAAGATGGGTGACACCTGGCTTGAGAGCAGTACATGTGAAAGGGATCTAGGAGTCTTGGTTGACCACAAACTTGACATGAGCCAACAGTGTGACGCGGCAGCTAAAAAAGCCAATGCAATTCTGGGCTGCATCAATAGGAGTATAGCATCTAGGATAAGGGAACTAATAGTGCCACTGTATTCTGCTCTGGTCAGACCTCACCTGGAGTACTGTGTCCAGTTCTGGGCACCACAGTTCAAGAAGGACACTGACAAACTGGACCGTGTCCAGAGGAGGGCAACCAAAATGGTCAAAGGCCTGGAAACGATGCCTTATGAGGAACGACTAAGGGAGCTGGGCATGTTTAGCCTGGAGAAGAGGAGGTTAAGGGGTGATATGATAGCCATGTTCAAATATATAAAAGGATGTCACGTAGAGGAGGGAGAAAGGTTGTTTTCTGCTGCTCCAGAGAAGCGGACACGGAGCAATGGATCCAAACTACAAGAAAGAAGATTCCACCTAAACATTAGGAAGAACTTTCTGACAGTAAGAGCTGTTTGACAGTGGAATTTGCTGCCCAGGAGTGTGGTGGAGTCTCCTCCTTTGGAGGTCTTTAAGCAGAGGCTTGACAACCATATGTCAGGAGTGCTCTGATGGTGTTTCCTGCTTGGCAGAGGGTTGGACTCGATGGCCCTTGTGGTTTCTTCCAACTCTATGATCCTATGAATCCACAACCTGATTGGTCTACAGGAGAATTCCGGAATTAGCCAATCACGTGCAGCCCATTGTGTAAATAATGTATATAAAGCAGATACTTTGAGGGGATTTTCATTCCCTCCTCACCACTATGAGCTGAATAAAGAGCATGAAATCCACTCTGAGTATATTTCACTGGCGACGAAGGTGGGATCCTGCTGAGCTGACCACCACACACAGCACTGCAGCACCGCCACCTTCCGCACCGCTGCCTCGCACCATGTAGCCAGGCTTCAGCTCTGGGACCCAAGGAACTCAGAATGGCAACCGACAGCAGCTTCTCGCCGTTCAACCCAGCATCCGGAGACTGGGAAGCGTATGTGTCAGGGCTGCTACAAGATCTTAGCTCACAGAGGATCACGCTAGCCAGCGATCACTTTGTAAAAGTCTTTATTGAGTTACATTTTCCATTCTCAAGCGGCTGCGTGCAGCTCTACGTCTTAATGTTAGACCGGCGAAGCTCCGTCTGAGTCTCCGCCCCCTGTACACCAGCTAAGTACCCTAGCCTTACTCCACCTTTTCCGCCTGACCGTTCTTCTCTGGGTCCCTCTGCCCCCCGTGGTCTCTTCCTTTCGGGACGCTTCTGACGCTGACCCCCCGGACCCTTCTGTCTCCTTGCGGCGGGCTTTAGGACCTGGCTCCCTTTCCGGGCTGCTTACTGCGCCACCTTCCTGTGTATTTGAACTTGGCGCGCGCGCCCAACCTTCCACTTTCCTCCTGACCGTTTCCTCGCTCCCCGATGGAGGTGTGGCCACTCCTGACTCATGTCCTCCCTCCTGCTGCGAGCTGCCAGAACTCGGTACCTGGCGCCCTTCCTCCCCACTGCGTTCTGCTGGTGATGCTGGCCCCGATTTCCAACTGCTGCTCTCTGAGCCCCCTCTGGACCCTTCTTCCTGGGGTGCCCCCCTAAGCTCCCCCCTTGCCCTTGCCACTGGCGCTCCTTCCTGTGAATCTTCTGATTCACTGGAAAGACTAGGAGATCTCGGGTCGTCGTCATCACTCATCTTTTCTTCTGCCTCCTCCCCCTCGCTCTCTGTTTCCTCCCTTGCCCTCGTCTCTGCTCCTGAACCCCTGACATCTATCCCCCCCTCGAAGCCCCCCTTCCCCCCTCCCCTCCTTCCGGTGCGGGAGCTGGGTGCTGCAGTGTCCCGGGGACGAATGTCGGATACAGTTCGCTTCCCGTGGCGGGCCTGCAACTGAAGACTTCCGGTTCTTCCTCCCTGCGCTCGTCGACAACGGTCACCTCTGCCTCCATCTCTGTGCCGCCGTGCTCGAACCCAAAATCCTCCCCGTACATGTCCGCGTCCGTCTCCGCCTCAGGCGTTCCCGGGTCCGTCGCTCGGCTTGGACCCTCCAGCCACTTCCTGCGCCACTGCTCCTCTGGTCTATCGTCCCACCAATACGAGGGTTCTGAGGCAGATTCCGCTGTCGAGCCCTCCGGGGAACGAGTGTCCATTGTCGGTTCCTCATCCGAGTCGAACCCCCGGAACGTGCTGGCTGAAAGCGTTGGTGTGAAAAGCCGATCGTCGAAAAAGTCTGCTGGCATGGGCCTGTGTGGGAAGAGGGCATGAAACTCGTCTTTGAGCAGAGGTTCCTCCAAAGCGTAGCCCGGCACCCAGCTGTTGGCACTGGCTGGGGTGCCCTCTCTGGCGAGAAGGTATTCTACTCCCTCTTCCCCCCATCTCGAGTCCAAAATCTCTGTGACTTCGTTGATGGGCTCCTCCTGTGGCCCTCCCCTCTGCTCGCCATTCCCGGTTCCTGGAACCTGTGAGGTGTCTTGTAGGGAGTGAGCACCGATCTGTGGAACACCGGATGCATCCTGGAACCTTCCGGAAGCGTCAGCCTGAAGGCTACCGGGTTGACCTGCTCTTCGACTTGGTAGGGTCCCAGCTGTTTATGTCCTAGTTTCTTCTTCGCTAACGACCTGGCCGGCACTGCGTGGGCTGCCAACCATACCCAGTCGCCCACGCGGATCTCTTCACCAACCCTCCTGTGTTTGTCCGCTTGCACCTTGTATGCGTGCTTAGCCAGCTCCAGGTGCCGCCGAAGCTGATCGTGGACCTCCTGCAACTCCGACGCGAACGCGTCTGCTGTCTGCGGCTCCCCCTCTCCCATTCTTTCCAGTCCCGGGAAGGTTCTGGGGTGTCTTCCGTTGTTGGCGAAGAACGGCGTCACCCCCGTCGACACGTGCTTCGTGTTGTTGTAGGCGAACTCGGCGAGAGGCAGGTAATCCACCCACGTCGCGGGCTGTTGATTTGCATAACACCTCAGATACTGCTGCATGATGGCATTGACCCGCTCCGCTTGTCCGTTGGTCTGCGGGTGTCTAGCCGAAGCCAGGTTGATTTTGACGTTCAGGAAGCCCATCAGCTGCTGCCAGAAATTCGAGATGAACTGTCGCCCCCGGTCGGACAGAATAGACCGCGGCAGACCGTGGACCTTGAACACGTGATCTATGAACAGTTTGGCCGTTTGTTCCGCCGTGGCCACCTTCGCACACGGAATGAAATGTGCCATCTTGGAGAACAAGTCCACCACTACTAGCACAGCCGTTTTGCCCCTCGAGCTGGGCAGATCCGTGACAAAGTCCAGGGCTACTCTCTCCCATGGTTCGAACGGAGTTTGCAGCGGTTCCAGCAGTCCGGCCGGCGGTCTGTGCACTGGTTTGGCCCTCTGGCAGGTGTCGCACCTCGCCACGTAGTCCGCGACTTCCCCCCTCATTCCGGGCCACCAGAAGTCTCTGGCGACTAATTCCACCGTCTTCTCCTTGCCAAAGTGCCCGGCAGTGGGCGCGTCGTGCAGCTGCTGCAGTACCTTGGCGCGAAGTTCGTCTCCCGGCACGTAGATGGCCCCTTTACGGATGAGCAAGCCATCTCGCACTTGGAACTCGTCGGTTGCAGCCGTACCCCTGTGCACCTCTGCCATCTTTGCTTGCGCGAAGGAGTCATCCTGCAACGCTCGTCGCACCGCATCCAGGTTAACTGTCGCCGAAGCGCACGCCCACACG
This sequence comes from Podarcis vaucheri, assembly GCF_965113315.1. NCBI lineage: Eukaryota > Metazoa > Chordata > Lepidosauria > Squamata > Lacertidae > Podarcis > Podarcis vaucheri. The sequence goes on from NC_138761.1 coordinate 130,091,245, forward strand.
GTCGGTGCGAAGATGTGCATGGCGGCCGCTGGCGCCTCCTCCTCTAGATACTGTGGTTTACGGGATAGGGCATCCGCCATGACGTTGGTGTCTCCTGGGACATACTCTATTCGGAAGTCGAAGTCCGCAAAGAACTCAGCCCAACGTATCTGCCTCTGGTTCAGGAACTGCGCCGTGCGCCAGTGCTCCAGATTCTTGTGGTCCGTGCAGACCTGTACCGTGTGCTTGGCGCCGATCAGGAAGTGCCTCCATGCCTTGAATGCTGCATGAATGGCCAGCAACACCCTGTCCCAGATGGTGTAGTTCTGTTCAGACTTGCTGAGCTTCCTGGAGTAGAACGCTGCCGGTCTCCAAGCCCCCTGCGGGTCTTTCTGCAGCAGGACAGCTCCCACGGCCCTGTCAGACGCGTCCGTCTCCACCCTCATCGGCCTGCTGGGGTCGACATGCAGCAGCTGCTCTTCCGACGCGAAGAGACGCTTGAGTGCCTGAAAGGACCGCTCCGCCTGTTCCGTCCAGATGAATTTCTTCTTCTTGGAACTGAGCGTGTCTGTGATGGCCGCCGTTTGCATAGCAAACCCCCTGATAAACTTGCGATAGAAGTTCGCAAAGCCGACAAACCGCTGGACCTCCTTCCGGTTGCGCGGGCTTTTCCAATCCAACACCGCGCGAACCTTGGCGCTGTCCATGGCGAGCCCCTTGTCTGACAACTTGTAGCCCAGGAAATCCACCTCCGTCACGTCGAACTGGCACTTTTCCAGCTTGGCGTACAGCCTATGCTTCTTTAGCCTGCTCAGCACTTCCTTGACGTCGCTGTAGTGATCCTGCTGGGACTCAGAAAATATCAGGATGTCATCTAAGAAGCAGACACACGTCTTGTAGAGGAGCCCCGCTAACAGGTGATGCATGAAAGCTTGAAAACAGTGGGTGCCATTTTGTAGTCCAAAAGGCATAACTCTGTATTCGTAGGTGCCTAGGGGCGTGAACATGGCTGTCTTCCACTAATCTCCTTCCCGCATGCGAATGAGGTTGTACGCCCCTTGCAGGTCCAACTTGGTGAACACGCGGCCCTTGCGTACCGTCGCGAGGAGGTCGTCGATCCTGGGCATGGGGAAGTCCGATGGCTTGGTCATGCTGTTTAAGGTCCGATAGTCCACAACGAGCCTTTTCTGGGGCGTGTCCCGCTTCTTAACAAAGAATACAGGACTGCCCCCCGCTGCCTTGGACTCCCGGATGAAACCGCGCTCCAAATTATGCTCTATGAATTCTTTGAGTTCCTGTAGTTCATCCTCAGACATGGAATACAGCTTCCCTTTTGGTAGCGCTGCCCCTGGCAGTAGGTCAATCTTGCAGTCATGTGGTCTGTGAGGGGGAAGCCTGTCCGCCTCCTTCTCGCAGAAAACCTCCAAAAATCCAGCGTATTTGTCGGGGATTGCTTGCAGCGTCCCCAGCTGCAGCTGTGTCTCCTCCTCTTCTGCCTCCTGCCGGGGCAGAATGCAGTGTTCAGCGCAATATGATGAGCCGAAGACCAGCTGCCGCTGGTACCAAGCCAACGTCGGACTGTGTCTGTCCAGCCAACTCATGCCCAAGACAATAGGCGTGTCTGACAGTCTGGTGACATTAAAACTGATGACTTCCCTGTGATTTCCAAGTCGCATCACCATTGGTGGCGTTTGCTTCACCACCTGCCCCCCTAGCAGCTCCCTGCCATCCACTGTGACGACCTGCAGGGGCAGCGTGGCAGGCAGCAGCTGTATAGCGTGCTTATCAACAAAGTCCTGCCCTATAAAGTCAGCATTGCTTCCTGACTCAACGGTGATTGGCACGTCCAGAATGAGGCCATTGGGTAGCTGGAGCGATGCAGTGAGCTGCACTACCGGTTTGGGTGGGAGGGGATCCATGGGCTGCAAAATCTCTGGGGACTGCTTCACTGACTTGTCTGGCTGGGCCCCAGTGCCTCTGTCTCCAGCCAGACTCCGTCGTTTCCCTGCTGTGATTCTCCGTGCTGAGGAGCTGCAGTCACTGTTGCAGAGGCTGCATTGAGCTTGTGGATCCTCTGGGGACACTCTTTCGCCATATGCTGCGGACTTTCGCAGATGTAACACTTCCGGTCCCCTCTAGGAGGCTTCGCTTTGACTGCTCCCGGTGCTAGGGCTCTGGTTGCTGACTGAGCCCTGGCACCGCCAACCTCCATAGGTTCCGCTCCCCCTCCTGGCGGAGGTGTGGATTGCGCACGCGCAGCTTCCCTGGGAATGAGGGAGAACCCTCTCGCTGGTTCGCGCCCTCCACGCCCTTCGTCCCTGCTCCATGGACGTTCCTCCAGCCGCACCCCAACAGCCAGCGCCCTCTGAACGATCTTCTGCGTGGTCCGGGGTCTCTCCCCCCTTGCAATTTCGTCCTTAACTGCGCTGTTCAATCCTTCCCAAAAACAGGTCTCTGACTGGAGCCGAATCTCTGTCCCATTCCAGGGCACTGACCAATGCAAAAAAGCGGGCGTGGTACTGTCTTACACTGGCCCTCCCTTGCTTCAGCCCATGCACCTCTCTCCTGGCAAGATCCACGTCTATGCTTGATAAAAAGCACCCATCCATCGCTTTAATAAAGGCATCCGCATTTTGGAGTGCTGGATCCTTATCCCTCCACAAATTGCGCAGCCACGCTTTAGCATCTCCATGCAAATGGGACATGATGAATCCCACCTTCTCTTGCTCATCTCTAAAGTCTTTGTTCAGCAGTTGCAGTGCACACTTTACATCTGCTCTAAAGTTGGGGTACTGTTGCAAATTCCCATCGAAGTGAGAGACCAGACCGCCTGTTCGTCTCCCCAACCCAATCCCCTCCGGTTTGGGTGTCAGTTGCCCTTGCTTCGTAAGCATTTCCAACCTGACCTGGAGATCCCTGTAGGCGGCAGCTGCGTCTTCCTCTCTCTTCCTGGATGCAAGCGCCTCGGCATTCAGTCGTGTCACTGCTTCTCTGAGTTCCGCTATCTGCTGTTCGGCCGTCATATTGCCTGCCGTTCGTGAGCTCGCAAGTAGGCACCCGCTTTCTCTCCTCTCCGCGAGGCCGTAGATGCCCACAATTTGGGGACGGAGCTTACTGTCAGGGCTGCTACAAGATCCTAGCTCACAGAGGATCACGCTAGCCAGCGATCACTTTGTAAAAGTCTTTATTGAGTTACAGTTTCCATTCTCAAGCGGCTGCGTGCAGCTCTACGTCTTAATGTTAGACCGGCGAAGCTCCGTCTGAGTCTCCGCCCCCTGTACACCAGCTAAGTACCCTAGCCTTACTCCACCTTTTCCGCCTGACCGTTCTTCTCTGGGTCCCTCTGCCCCCCGTGGTCTCTTCCTTTCGGGATGCTTCTGACGCTGACCCCCCGGACCCTTCTGTCTCCTTGCGGCGGGCTTTAGGACCTGGCTCCCTTTCCGGGCTGCTTACTGCGCCACCTTCCTGTGTATTTGAACTTGGCGCGCGCGCCCAACCTTCCACTTTCCTCCTGACCGTTTCCTCGCTCCCCGATGGAGGTGTGGCCACTCCTGACTCATGTCCTCCCTCCTGCTGCGAGCTGCCAGAACTCGGTACCTGGCACCCTTCCTCCCCACTGCGTTCTGCTGGTGATGCTGGCCCCGATTTCCAACTGCTGCTCTCTGAGCCCCCTCTGGACCCTTCTTCCTGGGGTGCCCCCCTAAGCTCCCCCCTTGCCCTTGCCACTGGCGCTCCTTCCCGTGAATATTCTGATTCACTGGAAAAACTAGGAGATCTCGGGTCGTCGTCATCACTCATCTTTTCTTCTGCCTCCTCCCCCTCGCTCTCTGTTTCCTCCCTTGCCCTCGTCTCTGCTCCTGAACCCCTGACAGTATGCCTCCCGTTTCACCTTCCTCCTAGAAGCCAAAGGGGTCACCGACGAAGATGCCAAGAAGAGGGCGATATTCTTCAGCGTCTGTGGAGAGGAGATATTTGAAATCGCCCAGGCTCTCCTTGCACCTGAAGACGGCGCTACCGTTCCTTACAAAACAATAATGGAACGGCTGAAGGGGCATTTTTCACCGCAGCCCTCAGTGGTGGCTTGTCGAAATGCCTTCTACGCAAAGCGGCAAGCCCCTGGGGAAACCATAACTGGGTTTGTGACCTCTCTCCGCCAAGCCGCCCAGTTCTGCAACTTCTCAGAATTGGAGAACATGCTTCGTGACCGCCTCGTCGGTGGCCTAAAGGATGAGACGCTGCAACGACGCCTCTACGCTAAGAAGGACCTAACGTTCCAGGTCGCCCTGGAGGAGGCCCTGGTAACAGAAGCTGCCGAGAGGTCGACGCAAGAGGCATGGCCAAGCCTGTCGTCCCAACCAAGGGTCCACCACGAAGACCTCACCGACGACTCAGGATCTGACAGGGAGGAGGTGCACCGAGTACAGCAGCACACTCAAGCAGCGCACAGACGACGGCTGCCTTGACGAGAAGGAGGGAACTGCGCGAGCTGCGGCGAGAGCCACGAGAGGAGGACCTGCTGTTTCCGCAACGCAGAGTGCAGGCAGTGCGGAAAATTGGGGCACATCGCTCGGGTATGTCGGGCTCAGCCCACCCGATGCCAGGCATCAGATGACCGATCCAAGAACCCCAGGTCCCAGGGCCCAACACACCAAGGCAACTCGACGGAGCTCACGGACTTCCAGGTATACCAGTTGCCCCACCCCAACGTAGAGAAAATTTATGTAGAGGTACAGATAGAGGGGGCCCCATGCCGCATGGAGCTTGACACGGGTTCAACTCTATCCATAATCTCGGCAAGGACCTTAAGGAAACTGTGTCCTACTGGGGGTCCCAAACTCAGGCCGGCCCCATTCACCCTCCGGGTCTTCCAGAAATGTAAGGTCCCCACAATGGGGGTGGGGACCTTCAGGGTGCAATATCGAGGGCGGACGCGGCAACTGGACTTGCTCGTGGTCATTAGCTTACTGGGATTGGCATGGTTTGGACCACTGGGGCTAGCCGTCACCGGGGTGAACCACACTAGCTTATAAGTGGACGTGGACACCATCTGCAAAGAATTTCCGGGGGTTTTCAATGGGAAATTGGGACAGTATATGGGGCCCCCCATTGCTCTACAGCTTGACCCCGCAGTACGACCTGTCAGGCTCAAGGCTCGCCGGGTCCCGTTTGCCCTGAAACCCCGTATAGACGAGGAATTGGACCGGCTCGTGGAGCAAGGGGTGCTGGAGCCTGTACCTAATGCCCCCGGGAAACCCCAATCATCACACCCGTCAAGCCTAATGGTTCGGTCCGCATCTGCGCAGACTACAAATGTACCATAAACAAGGCCCTCACGGCCCACGCATACCCAGTGCCAGTGGTCAGCCATGTCCTTGCCACCCTGGCTGGGTCAAATTTTTTTGGCAAGCTGGACTTGGCCCAAGCATATCAACAGCTGCCAGTAGATGAGGCCACAGCAGAGGCACAGACGATTGTGACGCATAGAAGAGCGTTCAGGGTAAAGCGGCTGCAATTCAGTGTCAGCGTGGCACCAGGCATATTCCAGAATCTAATGGACTCTCTCCTTAAAGGGATTCCTGGCGTCACCCCCTTCTTCGATGATGTGTTGATTGCTGGGCCCACACCAGAGGAGTTTGAGGACCGCCTCCGCACCGTTCTGCACCGTTTCCAGACGGCGGGTCTCAAGGTGAAGCGGGAAAAATGTCTACTAGGAGTGCCTCAGGTGGACTTTCTGGGATTTATGGTGGACGCAGAAGGGGTCCACCCAACTGGGGACAAGGTACAGGCCATTTGTGATGCCCCAGGGCCCAAGAGCAAGACTGAACTTCAGGCCTTCTTGGGACTATTGAACTTTTACCATTCCTTCCTTCCCCACAAGGCGGCGGTCTTGGAGCCCCTACACAGACTCCTGGACAAGCGGGCCCCTTGGGTGTGGGGCCAGTGCCAGGAGGCCGCATTCCAGGCAGTCAAGGACTTGCTTGTCTCAAACTCTGTCTTGGCACACTTCGACGAGAGGCTGCCAGTGGTGCTAGAATGCGACGCCTCACTGTATGGCATCAGCACTGTCCTGAGACACCAACTCCTGGATGGAAGAGAGGTACCGGTGGCATACTTTCCCCAGACATTCAACGCAACCGAGCGGAACTACTCGCAAATCGACAAGGAGGGTTTGGCAATCGTGAAGGGAGTAAAAAAATTCCATGATTTCTTGTACGGGTGGCCCTTTACCGTGGTGACTGACCATAAGCCGTTGCTTGGCTTGTTTGCCCCCGAAAAGCAGACCCCCCCAAGTGCTGTCTCCTCGTGTCCTCAGGTGGTCAATTTTCCTTGCCAGCTACCAGTATGCAATGATTTACCGCCCTGGGAAGGCGATGGGCCATGCGGACGCCCTCAGCAGGCTACCACTACCGGAAACAGGCCCCGACCCAGCACCTGCACAAGAGGTTATGAGCCTGGAGCTGCTTCCTGACCGCCCCATTCAGGCACAAGAAGTTGCACACCATTCCAAGAAAGATAGGGTCATTTCCCGGGTCCTGGACTGGGTGTGGAGGGGATGGCCCAGCAGCAGCCCCAGGCCAGAATTTGCCGGCTACACAACCCACAAACATGAACTGTCGGCCCACAAGGGGTGCCTGTTATGGGGAAGCAGGGCAGCGACACTGGCACGGCTTCAGATTGGCTGCAGGAAGTTCCTGCAGCCAATCCAGAGCCTCGCTGTCTGCACGCTGAGGTAAACCTGGTGCAGCCATGGATGGAGAGGGTGGGTGGCAGGCGGGCAGCAGGAAATACGCATACATAAATTAAACTGGATATATGATTCCAGTTACAGATGGGTAGCCGTGTTGGTCTGCCATAGTCAAAATAAAAAAAATCCTTCCTGTAGCACCTTAAAGACCAACTAAGTTAGTTCTTGGTATAAGCTTTCGTGTGCATGCACACTTCTTCAGATACACTTCTTCTTCTGAAGAAGTGTGCATGCACACGAAAGCTTATACCAAGAACTAACTTAGTTGGTCTTTAAGGTGCTACAGGAAGGAATTTTTTTATTTTGGATATATGATTGTTTAACATGACTGAGAATCGATCAGCCAGGGACTGAAGACTTTGAGAGTTTACGATCAGAATGTGGAAAATATGAAAACAACAAGAGGGAAGAAATATAACTATCTGAGATGAGTTCTTCAGAGGTCCAGAATATGGGAAGTCCATGTGAAATTTAATAATTAACAATTCAGATTGTAATTTGGTTGTTTTTTAATTTAATTTTAATTTTTGAATTGGATTATGATTTGATTTGTTATAAATTGGAGGTTCTTAATGGAAAATTAATAAAAATAAATTTAAAAATAAATAAATTCAGTGATTTGGATGTTTGGAGTCACTAAGGCCATTGGTATGAAATTTTCCACTCCCCTTTCTAGCAGGGAAGAGGAAGAGTCCGGTGGCATTTACCAGTCTTTTGGGGCCTGTTAAAGACATTCCTCTTTCAACAAGCCTTTTAGGTTGAGATTTTTTATCCCAGTTAGTATCTCATAGAATCATAGAATTATAGAGTTGGAAGAGACCACAAGGGCCATCGAGTCCAACCCCCTGCCAAGCAGGAAACACCATCAGAGCACTCCTGACATATAGTTGTCAAGCCTCTGCTTAATGAGCTGTTCGACAGTGGAATTTGCTGCCAAGGAGTGTGGTGGAGTCTCCTACTTTGGAGGTCTTTAAGCAGAGGCTTGACAACCATATGTCAGGAGTGCTCTGATGGTGTTTCCTGCTTGGCAGGGGGTTGGACTCGATGGCCCTTGTGGTCTCTTCCAACTCTATGATTCTATGATTCTATGATCACAGCATTCCTTTCTAGATGCTCACAGACTGTTTGCTTAATGATCTGCTCCAGAATCTTCCCTGGTATTGATGTCAGACTGACTGGGCGGTAATTATTTGGGTCCTCTCTTTTCCCCTTTTTGAAAATAGGGACAACATTTGCCCTCCTCCAGTCTGCCGGGACTTCGCCTGTTCTCCAGGAATTCTCAAAGATGACTGCCAGTGGTTCTGAGATCACATCTGCCAGTTCTTTTAATACTCTTGGATGCAGTTCATCTGGCCCTGGAGACTTGAATACATCTAAACTAGCCAAGTATTCTTGTACTATCTCCTTAGTTATTCTGGGCTGTGTTTCCTTTGCTGAATCATTTGCTCCAAATTCTTCAGGTCGGGCATTGTTTTCTTTATCGGAGAAGACTGAGGCAATCCATCTGTAATGGATTAGAATCGATTTTATGTATATGTTGTTGTTTTAATAGTAGATAGGTAGCCGTGTTGGTCTGCCATAGTCAAAATAAAAAAATTCCTTCCAGTAGCACCTTAAAGACCAACTAAGTTAGTTCTTGGTATGAGCTTTCGTGTGTGTATCTGAAGAAGTGTGCATGCACACGAAAGCTCATACCAAGAACTAACTTAGTTGGTCTTTAAGGTGCTACTGGAAGGAATTTTTTTATTTTGTTGTTTTAATGTTTTTAATGTTTTAGCTGCTTTTATACAATGCATACAATTGTTTTGCATATGCTTTTATTGCATTTTAAATAATTTCAAGATGCCTTGTGGGAAGCAATTCATAAATGAAATAAAAAGTTATCCTTGATGTTTTCACTGTGGACTCACCTCAACTTATTTTACAGGAAATGATGCATAAATGGAATCAAATGCATAAAGAAATAAGAGCAGCATGTGTGGCTGTTTCTAGAGCGCGGATTTTCTCAAGAGTGTACCCCTGCTTGTCCCTCTACTCCTACTTGGAAAACGTTTAGAGAGCAAAAAGCATACATGCTGTACTTACCCAGAAAAGAAGATCTGTATCACACCGTAGAACAGGGGTGTCAAACTCAAATTCATCGGGGGCCGCATCAGCAGTTTGGTCACCCTCAAAGGGCCGGTTGTATCAGCCTAAAATATTTGAGCAGGCTGAGACCCCTGAAGTTGATGGGCTTTTACATTTAAATGGGGTGTGTGTGGCATGTGATAAATGATGTGAGGTTCGAGTTGGTCTTTGACCAGTAATAAATTATGATGATGATGATGATGATGATGATGATGTGAGGTGGGGCCTACCTGTCCCCCCTCAATATTTTATTCAGGCTGACACCCCTGTTATGAAAGATTACTAAAGTCTGCCCCTGTGGTGATGTATCATAACATTGTGCAGGCCCAGTCTGAGGGCACCTTTACTGGACTGTGTCTTGTGGCTGGGGCTTGTCTGCGCCTTCTCTTCCTTCTCCGCCTGTTGCTGCCTCCTCCCTGTGCCAGGCGCTGGTGGGGGGGGGAGTTGTGCCGGTTGCACCCCAGTTTCTGACGGGGGCCAATGCTGCTTGTTCCTCCCTCTGCTTTTCAACACTACCATATCACAACATCACTATCACAATGTTGAAAAGTTGGTATCGTCCGCTTTTAGGGGCTGAGGGGCTTACTCAGTACGGACACGGGCACTCCTAGGAATTTATTGGATTTCAAATCCCTGGATTTCAAATCCCATTGGGGGGGGGGCAGGGGCCGACTTTGGTAATATGGCACCCACCCTGAGTGAGGACAAAATTTGGTGCCCCCCCATAGAATAAATAGGCATCGTTATTATTTTGTGCTCCCTTGGCTCAGGGCGGGTGAGGCGCCCACACGGCCCCAAATCTGGCACTGGTGGAGGAAGCACATTTCCACGACGGGCCGAGGTAAGCCGAGGCTGAGGGGGACGTTCACTTGCCCAGGCGCCGGGCTCCCGTCCACTTGCTCCGGCGCGCCCGCTGCAGCCCTGCTGCCAGCAGCCGTCGGGGAAGGCGGCCGGCCGGGCTCTGGGGCTCGGTAGGGCCCGCCGGCAGAGGGCGGCGCTGCGCCTCGCCTGGGAGTGGAAGCCCTGCTGGGACGTTGTTTCCCAAGCCGCGCGTCCGCGCCGCGCTCCCGCCTCCATCTCGGCTCGCTCCCTCCCGTCCTCCGCGCCTCGCCTGCCAGACTCACATCCCTGCCCGGCGACGGCGGCGCAGCGGAGGCCGAGCATGGTGCCAGCAGCAGCTGCTGGAACGCACGGAGGAGCGTCCGGCCGGGCAGCTCCGCTCCGCTTGCTGCTGCTGCTCGCGCTGGGCGCCTCTTGGGCGGTGCGCCGAACGGACCAGAGCCGCCGCCAGGGACGCGGCAGCCCGTGGGATGAGCCAGGCGGCCTGCGGGGGCCGCGCCGGTGGGGGACCTCCGGAGGCGGCCTCTCTGCTCACCACCTCCTTCGCGCTGAAAGGCGACGCGGCGCACAACCAGGCGATGGTGCACTGGACGGGCGAGAACAGCAGCGAGAACGGCAGCTACACGGGCCACATGACAAGGTCTGGCGGGCCAGATTCGGCCCGCGGGCCTTGTGTTTGACACCTGTGCCGTAGAATATTGCAGGATCCATGTAATCTAGGAAGTGAAGCATAAAAACAAAAACAAAACTGGATCAAAAATAAATTTCACATTTCCAAAACTGGTGAAGTCAGTTTATTTATTTATTTTATTAAATTTATATTACACCCTTTCTCCAAAGGAGTCCATGCAGAAAACACATCAATACCAAAACAAGACTAGTGAGATTTCTTGAAACAGTTGAAAACAATATTCTAAAACTGCCAAAAAACTGCTCTTATTCTCAAATTAAAAATTTCAGGGGTGCCAGGGGCAGGACTTTCAGCTCTCAAATGCTTGGGTAAACAGGAGTGTTTTAAAATTTCTCCTAAAAGCTAATAATGAGGGAGACTGACACACCTCACAATGGAGGGCATTCCACAAATGAACGTTTCACCAAGAAAGTCATGTGGACAGGTCACTGCCAAGCAGGCAACCCTCAGTGGCTTCATTGGGTTTCCCGTGCTGATCCTATCCAGTGCTAGTTCTACTCAGAGCAAACCCATTACTAACTTAGGTTCATTCATTTCAGTGGAACTACTTTGAGTAGCTGAATCTGCACTTTCTTTTTCACAGGGCAGTAATATGCTCAGGAAGTTGAATTCTGTTGTCAGGATCACATCATGAGACTTTTCCATATTTCTGCACAATCTTAGTCTACACATACAACTGTTGTCTTTTAGATAGCCAGCCTGTGGTTCTTCAGGGGTCTTTGGACTCAATTTCCTATCAACCCCACCCAACATGGGCAATAGTCAGGGATGATGAGAGTTGTGTCCAACAACATCTGGAGGGCATTTGCTACTCCCATTTTAGAGTGCATATCACTTTTATGCTATTTTCTCCAGCTTTCTACCTTTTCTGTCCTTGTGCTATGAATGGCTGAGCAATAGTTTGTGAATGAAAGTGGGAAATATCAAGCTTACCATGCATTTTCTTCAACACCCTGGCCATGTCTCTGAGACTGCTTGCCACATCCTGCAGTGCTTCTTCCAGGATTCTATTGTCAGGCTGAAGCATGCCATTAACCACCTGTGGCACTGCCTGTAGCAGTAGTAGTAGTAGTAGTAGTAGTAGTAGTAGTAGTAATAATAAACAAACAAACAAACAAACAAACCTTTATTGTCACTACACCACCTGTGTGCAGTGAAATTAAATGAGCCCCTCCCCCCATACAATGTGGGAGGCAGAGAGGGGTTGGATACAGACTTTTCATTCTAGAATCAAAGTGAACTGAGCACTTGTGCTTTCTATGCAATCCACACACAACTGAGATCCGTTGCACATTGTTTTGCCCCTGAAAAGTGTTTCTTGAGAAACTAGCTTCATTCCAAAAACAAAAGCTTATTTGCAGTTTGATTCTGCATTGCCCTGCAGTAAGGCCACATTCACACTCATACATTTAAAGCTCTATGACGCCAAAAGTCATGGCTTCTCCCAAAGATTTCTGAGAGCTCTGAGTCATTAGACAACCCAAGCTTAGTACATAACAGTGTAAAACCATTCTGGGAATTCTAATTCTGAAAGGGGTCCCTCCCAGCAGTCTTAACAAACTAAAGATTGCATAATTCTTCAGGGGAAACCATGACTGTTTAAAATTGTATAGTATGTGGTGTTAATGCGGCCTGTGTCCATTTGAAAACAGATCAAAATAGACGGGGCATTTCTGGCAATGGAGTGTGTGTATCCACAATGATGTTGTGATTTCAATAATAGCTCCCTAATTCACCTAGGACATGTGCAGGCAAAAAAGGCTTGGGTAATCTAATCAGGGGGAGGGTAAACACACCCACCCTTGTGAATGGCACAACTTTCTGCAGTTTCTCATTTTACCACTCTTAAAATGACTTTACATTTTTGCTGCGATCTGAGGTATTTTTTAAAAAAGGCTCATGGACTTCTGGCGAGGCAAGATAGTGGGCGTCACAGCAGCATGGAGCTCCTGAAAACAGCCAGCTCCAACTGCGCTGCCTGGCTGGCTGGCCTCCAGTCTGCTACCACTGGAGGGGAACCGGGAGTCAGCGGGGGAAGCCGCCAAGACTCTCCCCAGTGACCTTGGCCGTGCCGGTGTGGTAGTGGCCCAAAGGGCCATAATGAATGTGATAATATGAACCCCTATAAATCCTATGGTAACCTGTTGTTTATAAAAGTGATGATTTGGCAAGTCGCCATGCTTCCCAACATGCATACTAACACAATCAGGATGAGAATCAAAGTTTAGTTAGTGTCAGGGGTTCAGGAGCAGAGGCGAGGGCAAGGGAGGAAACAGAGAGTGAAGGGGAGGAGTCCGAAGGAAAGATGAGCGATGACGACGACCCGAGATCTTCAAGTCTTTCCTGTGAATCGGAAGATTCACAGAAAGGAGCGCCAGTGACCAGAGCAAGGGGGGAGCTTAGGGGGACACCCCAGGAAGAAGGGACAAAAGGGGGTTCAGAGAGCAGCAGTTGGAAATCGGGGCCAACATCCCCAACAGAGCGCAGTGGGGAAGAAGGGCGCCAGGCATCGGGATCAGGCGGCTCGCCGCAGGGGGGAGGACATGAGTCAGGAGTGGCCACACCTCCATCGGAGAGAGAAGAAACGGTCAAACGGAAAGTGGGAGGTTGGGCGCGTGCCAAGTTCAAATGCACAGGAAGGCGCCACAGTAAGCAGCCCGGAAAGGGACCCAGGTCCTAAAGCCCGCCGCAAGGAGACAGAAGGGTCCGGGGGGTCAGCGTCAGAAGAGTCCCGGAAGGAAGAGACCACGGGGGGCAGAGGGACCCAGAGAAGAACGGTCAGGAGGAAAAGGTGGAGTAAGGCTAGGGTATTAAGTTGGTGTACAGGAGGCGGAGACTCAGACGGAGCTTCGCCGGTCTAGCTTATAAGACGTAGAGTTGCGCGCTACAGCTTGAAAATGGAAACTGTAAATCAATAAAGACTTTTATACAGTGAATGCTGGCTAGCGTGATCCTCTGTGAGCTCGGATCTGGAAGCAGCTCTGACAGTAAGCTCCGTCTCACAGAATCTTGGCACCTAAAACCTAGTAGAAAGGGGTGAAGACTGGTGCCTACTCACGAGCTCACGAACGGCAGACAAGATGACTGCCGAACAGCAAGAAGCAGTGAGGCAACTGAATGCCGAGATACTCGCATCCAGGAAGAGAGGGGGGGAAGCAGCCGCCGCCTACAAGGATCTCCAGGTCAGGTTGGAAATGCTTACGAAGCAAGGGCAACTGACACCCAAACCGGAGGGAATTGGGTTGGGGAGAAGAGCCAACCAACTTCCGAGCAGATGTACAGTGTGCGCTGCAACTGCTGGACAAGGACTTTAGAGATGAGCAAGAGAAGGTGGGGTTTATCATGTCCCATTTGCATGGAGATGCTAAAGCATGGCTGCGCAATTTGTGGAGAGATAAGGATCCGGCGCTCCAAAGTGCGGATGCCTTCCTTAAAGCGATGGATGCGTGCTTTTTATCAAGCATAGACGTGGATCTTGCCCGGAAAGAGGTGCACGGACTGAAGCAGGGGAGGGCCAGTGTAAGGCAGTATCATGCCCGCTTTTTTGCACTGGTCAGTGTCCTGGAATGGGACAGAGATTCGGCTCCAGTCAGAGACCTGTTTTGGGAAGGCTTGAGCGGAGCGGTTAAAGACGAAATTGCGAGGGGGGAGAGACCCTGGACCACGCAGGAGGTCGTTTAGAGGGTGCGGCTGGAGGAACGTCCATGGAGCAGGGACGAAGGGCGTGGAGGGCGCGAACCAGCGAGAGGGTTCTCCTTCGTTCCCAGAGAAGCAGCGCGTGCGCAATCCACGCCTCCGCCAGGAGGGGGAGCGGAACCTATGGAGGTTGGCGGTGCTAGGGCTCAGTCAGCAACCAGAGCCCTAGCGCCGGGAGCAGTCAAAGCGAAGCCTCCTAGAGGGAACCGGAAATGTTACATCTGCGAAAGTCCTCAACACATGGCGAAAGAGTGTCCCCAGAGGATCCACAAGCTCAATGCAGCCTCTGCAACGGTGACTGCAGCTACTCAGCACGGAGACTCACAGCAGGGAAGCGACGGAGTCTGGCTGGAGACAGAGGCACTGGGGCCCAGCCAGACGAGTCAGTGAAGCAGTCCCCAGAGATTTTGCAGCCCACAGACCCCCTCCCGCCCAAACCAGTAGTGCAGCTCACTGCATCGCTTCAGCTACCCAATGGCCTCACTTGGCGCGCGTTCGCTACCCCTGACCTTCCTTTTGACAGTTACACTACTCCCTGTACTACTCTCCGCCCCTTCCAGCAGGACGTCCTGCCCCGATCTCCTTCCCCTGTCTCCTTCCAGCTTTGCTCCGTGTGTCACACTGGGAACTCCACCCTTCTCACTCCGTTCCTCCTGGGAAGCTGACCCCGATCTCCCACTCCCACTCGGGGTTTCCCTGCTGCTTCCCTACTCCTGGCAAGTCCCCCCTGTGACCCCCCTTGGCTTGACCAGGGGCGCCCCCTTCTGGGAATCCTCCGATTCACTTGAGAGACTCATGGAAGACCTCAAGTCATTGTCATCCTCTTCCTCACTGTCCTGGGTTTCTTCCCCATCACTCTCCGTCTCCCCCCTCACCTGTGCCTCTGTCCCTGAACCCCTGACATCCATCCCCCCCTCAAAGCCCCCTTCCCCCCTCCCGACGCTCGGGAGCAGGTTCTGGGAGCTCCATTGTTGCGGAGGTCGCTGCCGGACACAGGTCGTCGACGTCGATCTCCTCTGCTTCCAGTTCAGTGTATGTGTGCTCGAACCCATGGTCCTCTCCCAACATGTTCACGTTCTCCTCTCCCCCTGTTGCCTGGGTGGGGTCTGCTTGCCAAGGCCCCATCCGCCACCTCGTGCGCCACTCCTCTTCTGGTTGGTCGTCCCACCAGTAAGAAGGGTCGGTGTCCACCCCCGAACACGATCCCCTTGGAGGGCTCGACTCTGGCGTCGTCTCCTCTGCGGAGGAGAACCCTCGGAAGGTGCTGGCGGAAAGTGTGGGCGTAAAAAGCCAATCGTCGAAAAACTGTGCTGGCATGGGCCTGTGTGGGAAAAGGGCATGGAACTCATCCTTGAGGAGGGGCTCGTCCAAAGCGTAGTCCGGCACCCAACTGTTGGCGCTGGCTGGGGCACCTTCTCTGGCGAGAAAATATTCTACTCCCTCTTCCCCCCATCTCGAGTCCAGAATCTCTGTGACCTCGTTGATTGGTTCGGCCCTAGGTGACCTCCCCCTCTTGGGCGACTCTCTGCTTGGTTCCGGTGCCGTCCCTGACTCCTGAAATCTGTGTGGGACCTTGTAGGGGGTGAGCACCGACCTATGAAAGACCGGGTGCATTCTGGAACCCTCGGGGAGGGCCAGTCGAAACGCTACGGGATTGATCCTGGCCTCAACTTGGTACGGCCCTAGTTGCCTGTGTCCTAGCTTCTTTTTAGCTAACGACTTGGCCGGCACCGCTGCAGCAGCTAACCATAACCAGTCTCCCACCTGGATGTCTTCCCCCTCCCTCCTGTGTTTGTCCGCCTGCACCTTATAGGCTTGTTTAGCTAGCTCTAAATGTCTCCGTAACTCGTCGTGCACCTCTTGCAATTCCGCTGCGAAATGGTCGGCCCCGTGCGGCGCCCCCTCCCCCGTCGTTACGAGCCCAGGGAAGGTTCTAGGATGCCGTCCATTGTTAGCGAAGAACGGCGTCACCCCCGTCGACGCGTGCTTCGTGTTGTTGTAGGCAAACTCAGCCATTGGCAGGTATCCACCCAAGCTGCGGGTCGCTGATTGGCGTAACATCTCAGGTACTGCTGCATGATCGCGTTGACCCTCTCTGCTTGGCCGTTGGTCTGCGGATGTCTCGCCGACGACAGGTTGAGTTTGACGTGCAGGATCCCTAGGAGCTTCCGCCAGAAACTAGAAACAAACTGGCGCCCCCTGTCGGACAGAATGGACCGTGGCAACCCATGCACCTTGAACACGTGGTCGATGAAGAGTTTGGCGGTCTGTTCCGCTGTCGCCACCCTTGCGCAAGGAATGAAATGTGCCATTTTGGTGAACAGGTCCACAACCACAAGCACCGCCGTCTTGCCTCGCGAACTGGGCAAATCAGTGACAAAGTCCAGCGCCACCCTCTCCCACGGTTGCAGTGGCGTCTCCAACGGTTCCAGCAGTCCTGCTGGCTTCTGGTGCACTGGCTTGGACCTTTGGCAAGTGTCACACCTGGCGACGTAATCCGCGACCTCCCCTCGCATCTGGGGCCACCAAAAGTCTCTGGCCACTAATTCCGTCATCTTTTCCTTGCCGAAGTGGCCAGCGCTGGGTGCGTCGTGCAACTGCTGCAGAACTTTTGCACGCTACAGCTTGAAAATGGAAACTGTAAATCAATAAAGACTTTTTATACAGTGAATGCTGGCTAGCGTGATCCTCTGTGAGCTCGGATCTGGAAGCAGCTCTGACAGTAAGTTCCGTCTCCAAGAATCTTGGCACCTAAAACCTAGTAGAAAGGGGTGAAGACTGGTGCCTACTCACGAGCTCACGAACGGCAGACAAGATGACTGCCGAACAGCAGATAGCGGATCTGCAAGAAGCAGTGAGGCAACTGAATGCCAAGGTACTCGCATCCAGGAAGAGAGAGGGGGAAGCAGCCGCCGCCTACAAGGATCTCCAGGTCAGGTTGGAAATGCTTACGAAGCAAGGGCAACTGACACCCAAACCGGAGGGAATTGGGTTGGGGAGAAGAGCAGGCGGTCTAGTATCTCACTTCGATGGGAATTTACAACAGTACCCCAACTTCCGAGCAGATGTACAGTGTGCGCTGCAACTGCAAGATGAGCAAGAGAAGCAGCGCGTGCGCAATCCACGCCTCCGCCAGGAGGGGGAGCGGAACCTATGGAGGTTGGCGGTGCTAGGGCTCAGTCAGCAACCAGAGCCCTAGCGCCGGGAGCAGTCAAAGCGAAGCCTCCTAGAGGGAACCGGAAATGTTACATCTGCGAAAGTCCTCAACTCATGGCGAAAGAGTGTCCCCAGAGGATCCACAAACTCAATGCAGCCTCTGCAACGGTGACTGCAGCTACTCAGCACGGAGACTCACAGCAGGGAAACGACAGAGTCTGGCTGGAGACAGAGGCACTGGGGCCCAGCCAGACGAGTCAGTGAAGCAGTCCCCAGAGATTTTGCAGCCCACAGACCCCCTCCCGCCCAAACCAGTAGTGCAGCTCACTGCATCGCTTCAGCTACCCAATGGCCTCACTCTGGACGTGCCAATCACCGTTGACTCAGGAAGCAATGCGGACTTTATAGGGCAGGACTTTGTCGATAAACACGCTATACAGCTGCTGCCTGCCACGCTGCCCCTGCAGGTCGTCACAGTGGATGGCAGGGAGCTGCTAGGGGGGCAGGTGGTGAAGCAAACGCCACCAATGGTGATGCGACTTGGAAATCACAGGGAAGTCATCAGTTTTAATGTCACCAGACTGTCGGACATGCCTATTGT
The DNA here is from genome assembly GCF_965113315.1 of Podarcis vaucheri. NCBI lineage: Eukaryota > Metazoa > Chordata > Lepidosauria > Squamata > Lacertidae > Podarcis > Podarcis vaucheri. The sequence goes on from NC_138761.1 coordinate 130,109,080, forward strand.
CTTGGGCATGAGTTGGCTGGACAGGCACAGTCCGACGTTGGCTTGGTACCAGCGGCAGCTGGTCTTTGGCTCATCATATTGCGCTGAACACTGCATTCTGCCCCGGCAGGAGGGAGAGGAGGAGGAGGCACAGCTGCAGCTGGGGACGCTGCAAGCAATCCCCCACAAATACGCAGGATTTTTAGAGGTTTTCTGCGAGAAGGAGGCGGACAGGCTACCCCCCCACAGACCATATGACTGCAAAATTGACCTACTGCCAGGGGCGGCGCTACCAAAAGGGAAGCTGTATTCCATGTCTGAGGACGAACTACAGGAACTCAAAGAGTTCATAGATCATAATTTGGAGCGCGGTTTCATCCGAGAGTCCAAGGCAGTGGGGGGGCAGTCCTGTATTTTTTGTTAAGAAGAAGGACACGCCCCAAAAAAGGCTTGTAGTGGACTATCGGACCTTGAACAGCATGACCAAGCCACCGGACTTCCCCATGCCCAGGATCGACGACCTCCTCGCGACGGTACGCAAGGGCCGCGTGTTCACCAAGTTGGACCTGCGAGGGGCGTACAACCTCATTCGCATGCGGGAAGGAGATGAGTGGAAGACAGCCATGTTCACGCCCCTAGGCACCTACGAATACAGAGTTATGCCTTTTGGACTACAAAATGGCTCCCACTGTTTTCAAGCTTTCATGCATCACGTGTTAGCAGGGCTCCTCTACAAGACGTGTGTCTGCTTCTTGGATGACATCCTGATATTTTCTGAATCGCAACAGGATCACGACAGAGACGTCAAGGAAGTGCTGAGCAGGCTACAGCAGCATAGGCTGTACGCCAAGCTGGAAAAGTGCCAGTTCGACGTGACGGAGGTGGATTTCCTGGGCTACAAGTTGTCAGACAAGGGGCTCGCCATGGACAGCGCCAAGGTTCGCGCGGTGTTGGATTGGAAAAGCCCGTGCAACCGGAAGGAGGTGCAGCGGTTTGTCGGCTTTGCGAACTTCTATCGCAAGTTTATCAGGGGTTTGCGATGCAAACGGCGGCCATCACAGACACGCTCAGTTCCAAGAAGAAGAAGTTCATCTGGACGGAACAGGTGGAGCAGTCCTTTCAGGCACTCAAGCGTCTCTTCGCGTCGGAAGAGCAGCTGCTGCATGTCAACCCCAGCAGGCCGATGAGGGTGGAGACAGACGCTTCAGACAGAGCCGTGGGAGCAGTCCTGTTGCAGCGAGACCCGCAGGGGGCTTGGAGGCCGGGAGCGTTTTACTCCAGGAAGCTCAGCAAATCTGAACAGAACTACACCATCTGGGACAGGGAGTTGCTTGCCATTCATGCAGCATTCAAGGCGTGGAGGCACTTCCTGATCGGCGCCAAGCACACGGTGCAGGTCTGCACGGACCACAAGAATCTGGAGCACTGGCGCACGGCGCAGTTCCTGAACCAGAGGCAGATACGTTGGGCTGAGTTCTTTGCGAACTTCGACTTCCGCATAGAGTATGTCCCGGGAGACACCAACGTCATGGCGGATGCCCTATCCCGTAAACCGCAGTATCTGGAGGAGGCGACGCCAGCGGCGGCCATGCACATCTTCGCACCGACAGTGTGGGCGTGCGCTTCGGCAACAGTTGACCTGGATGCGGTAAGGCGCACGTTGCAGGATGACTCCTTTGCACAAGCAAAGATGGCAGAGGTGCACAGGGGCACGGCGGCGACCGACGAGTTCCAGGTGCGCGATGGATTGCTCATCCGTAAAGGGGCCATCTACGTACCGGGAGACGAACTTCGCGCCAAGGTACTGCAGCAGCTGCACGACGCGCCCACTGCCAGGCACTTTGGCAAGGAGAAGACGATGGAATTAGTCGCTAGAGACTTCTGGTGGCCCAGAATGCGAGGGGAAGTCGCGGACTACATGGCGAGGTGCGACACCTGCCAGAGGGCCAAACCAGTGCACAGACCGCCGGCCGGACTGCTGGAACCGCTGCAAACCCCATCCGAATCATGGGAGAGAGTGGCCCTGGACTTTGTCACGGATCTACCCAGCTCGAGGGGTAAGACAGCGGTGCTCGTGGTGGTGGACTTGTTCACCAAGACGGCGCATTTCATTCCGTGTGCGAAGGTGGCCACGGCGGAACAAACCGCTAAACTGTTCATAGATCACGTGTTCAAGGTTCACGGTCTGCCGCGGTCTATACTGTCCGACCGGGGGCGACAGTTCATCTCGAACTTCTGGCAGAAGCTGATGGGCTTCCTGAACGTCAAGTTCAACCTGGCGTTGGCGAGACACCCGCAGACCAATGGCCAAGCGGAGCGAGTCAATGCCATCATGCAGCAGTACCTGAGATGTTATGCAAACCAACAACCTACAACGTGGGTGGATTACCTGCCTCTCGCCGAGTTCGCCTACAACAACACGAAGCACGTGTCCACAGGGGTGACGCCGTTCTTGGCCAACAATGGAAGGCACCCCAGAACCTTCCCGGGACTGGAAAGAATGGGGGAGGGGGAGCCACAGGCAGCAGACGCGTTCGCGTCGGAGTTGCAGGAGGTCCACGATCAGCTCAGGCGGTAGCTGGAGCTAGCTAAGCATGCATACAAGGTGCAAGCGGACAAACACAGGCGGGTCGGCGAAGAGATCCAAGTGGGAGACTGGGTCTGGTTGGCAGCCCACGCAGTGCCGGCCAGATCATTGGCAAAGAAGAAGCTTGGGCATAAGCAACTGGGGCCCTACCAAGTCGAGGCACAGGTCAACCCGGTGGCCTTCCGGCTGACACTTCCGGAGGGATCCAGGATGCATCCGGTGTTTCACAGATCGGTGCTCACTCCCTACAAGGCTCCTCACAGATTTCAGGAACCGGGAACGGCACCGAGTCCGCTCCAGAGGGGGACCGAGCAGGGGGGAGTACCGCAGGAAGAGCCCCTCAACGAGGTCACAGAGATTTTGGACTCTAGATGGGGGGAAGAGGGGGTAGAATACCTTCTCGCCAGAGAGGGCACCCCAGCCAGTGCCAACAGCTGGGTGCCAGGCTACGCTTTGGAGGAACCTCTGCTCAAAGAAGAGTTTCATGCCCTCTTCCCGCACAGGCCCATGCCAGCCGAGTTTTTCGACGACTGGCTTTTCACACCCACGCTTTCCGCCAGCACGTTCATGGGGTTCGACTCGGACGAGGAACCGACACTGGAAACGCGTTCCCCGGAGGGGTCACCCTCGGGATCTGCCTCAGAACCCTCGTATTGGTGGGATGATCGACCAGAGGAGCAGTGGCGCAGGAAGTGGCTGGAGGGTCCAGTTCGAGCGACGGACCCGGGAGCGACCGACGCAGAGACTGACGTGGACGTGTTCGGGGAGGATCTTGGGTTCGAGCACGGCGGCACAGAGATGGAAGAGGAGGTGACCGTCGTCGACGAACGCAGGGAGGAAGAACCGGAAGTCTTCAGCTGGATGCCCGCCACAGGAAGCGAACTGTATCCGGCATTCGTCCCCATGACGATGGAGCACCCAGCACCCACACCTGAAGGAGGGGAGGGGGAAAGGGGGGCTTCGAGGGGGGGATGGATGTCAGGGGTTCAGGAGCAGAGGCGAGGGCAAGGGAGGAAACAAAGAGTGAAGGGGAGGAGTCCGAAGGAAAGATGAGCGATGACGACGACCCGAGATCTCCGAGTCTTTCCAGTGAATCGGAAGATTCACAGAAAGGAGCGCCAGTGACCAGAGCAAGGGGGGAGCTTAGGGGGACACCCCAGGAAGAAGGGACAAAAGGGGGTTCAGAGAGCAGCAGTTGGAAATCGGGGCCAACATCCCCAACAGAGCGCAGTGGGGAAGAAGGGCGCCAGGCATCGGGATCAGGCGGCTCGCCGCAGGGGGGAGGACATGAGTCAGGAGTGGCCACACCTCCATCGGAGAGAGAAGAAACGGTCAAACGGAAAGTGGGAGGTCGTCTCCTTTGCCTTGTGCCCTAAATCTTTCCCAACACCAGGGTCTTTTCCAGGGAGTCATTTCTTCTCATGAGGTGGCCAAAGTATTGGAGCCTCAACGTCAGGGCTGATTTCCTTAAGAATGGATAGGTTTGATCTTCTTGCAGTCCATGGGACTCTCAAGAGTCTCCTCCAGCACCATAATTCAAAAGCATCAATTCTTCGGGAGCACGAGTCAGGGATTCATGGCCCTTACCACCCAGCATGCATGCAGCAACCTCTAGAGTTGTGACCTCACTGATGCCACACTGCCCATCATCTACCCGGGGGGGGTGTCTTATCAAGGAGGGCCACCTGATCCTCAGGCACAATGTCCTCCAAGGGCTCAACATGGGCGTTATGGTGAGCTGCTGTTTCTTGCCAGACACCTCAAGGGTGTGCAGATTCTGAGCAAGAAGGAAGAGCTGCATGGTTCCACCCTCAGTCGCCGATCCGAGATGGAGCTGGGAGAGCCGAGAAGCTGCCACTGCTCTGCACACGCAGACGAGAGAAAGGAAAGATCTGGTAGGGTAACATTGATATGTGCCTTACTTATTTGCTTCACAATAAATATGAAAAGCATCTCACTGAAAAACTGACTGTGGTGGCGTGGGGAGAGGAAGGAAGGTCTCAAAATCATAAAAAGTCTGCTGCTGTGGCAATCGTGGAGCCATCAGTTTGGGGTGGTTAACTTCAGACAGGGTAACTAGAAGATCAATAACAGCACTCAAAGTTTGAAGTTAAATTGGGTTCAGTTTTTCACCTTCCACAGTAGCTGGTGTGTGTGGATTCAACTGCAAGCAGAAGGAGGAACCATCTCCTCAGGCCTACGAAAGCATGAGGCAATATGCCTGCTTGATGGACAATTAAGATAGAATCAGACACTCATTGGGCAGGGTTTTTTGAAAACAACAACATTATATTTGACGATGAGTGAGACTGAAATGGGAATAGCAAAATATAATGAAGTGAGAAGTGCAGCAGACCATAATCAGCTGGCAGTTCAGCAAACTGACAACCAAAGTGGGACAGCATCCCTACTCTGGATACAAATCCAGCATCTTCCATTTTAGCAGCTCTCATGGGAGCAAGAAGGTGCATGTCTTTGCATACCCTCTGGCTGCAGAGGGATGGTGACCATTTTACAAGTCCTTAGCAACCCTAATCTTGGTGAGTTGGGACTTCCGTCTGCATGCGAAGACAGGCTCCAGTGGATTGGGTCCAATGGTCCAGAAGGCAGTTTCTGCACATGCTGCAGAGGGAAGTGAGAGTCCACTTGGGAAAGTAGCCCATTTAGGAGAAGGAAAACTTTAATCCTAACCCCCTGCTGCTTTGTGGGATATCTTCAGGAGAAGAAAATGCTAAGGAGTAAACCCTACACAGATGTGGAACAGAGTCCCTAAGGCAGCTGGATGGCACCTTGTATGCCTCCTTCCAGCAATTACTGCAGCCAAGATGGTGCCAAACGTATTGCTCTGCTTTCCTTTGGATCACATCTGTGGGGCTGAGAATGGGGGTCATGTTGTCGGGGCAGCGTAGGACCTCCACACACACTGCCCAGACTTGTGTCCTGGGGAAGTCATTTTGGTGTTGCTCACGCAACGGTTTGACTTCACCCCTGGAGGCACACTCCATTGTTTCTTGAGACAGACAGAAGCCAACAAAGTATTCTAAAGCTTTGAAAACACCAGAGTTAAGCAATATAATCCTAATGTGCAGGATTGATAAGAATGATCATGGTACAAAGCCTCCAGTCTTCCATAGGAAAAACCGAAAAGCCCTAAAACTCAGAGCAATTTGCTCGAGGTGAAGCCTGGCCATTCTGAGGGCTTAAGGCAAAGTTAACCAAAGTGACTGCAAGGTTTATTTGCCATGGAAAGAAATAAGAGTGCAGGAGGCACCCAGGAGATGTTGCTGCTGCTTCACTACCAATTTTCAACTTAGTTACTTCCTCATGTTTATTTTAGCCTTCTGTTTGCAGAACAAACTAGAGTTCTCTTTATCTTCAGAGCCATAGAAGCTACTGACTCTTCCATCTAGAAAAAAATTCCATTGAGGAGTCACTAACCTTTTTTATTTTTGCTTGGGAGGAGCCCCACCTTTAGCAGGACAGCAGCAGCCTTACTGCTCCTGAATGTTGTGAATCTCAATGCTTAATCAAGTAGCAGGGCTGAAGTTGCCATGTGCAAATAAATCTCAAAAACTAGTTCTTTAGAAAACGGATGTGCTATTATTATTACAATAATGTATTAAATCCTGCCCTCCCCCCCCCCAACTGACAACCCCTGTTAAAGATTCTGAAAGGAAATTTGGGTTGTTTCCACATGTCAAGCTTAAAAGTGGCACTGTTAGGGAAGTACACTTGAGTTTTCTTCCAAATTACAGCCTGCAGTTAACAGCATTGATGCAGAGCAGAAACTGCCCTGGACTTCCAAGTACAAAGATGCACATTGTAATTTCATAGAATCATAGAATCATAGAATCATAGAGTTGGAAGAGACCACAAGGGCCATCGAGTCCAACCCCCTGCCAAGCAGGAAACACCATCAGAGCACTCCTGACATATGGTTGTCAAGCCTCTGCTTAAAGACCTCCAAAGTAGGAGACTCCACCACACTCCTTGGCAGCAAATTCCACTGTCGAACAGCTCTCACTGTCAGAAAGTTCTTCCTAATGTTTAGGTGGAATCTTCTTTCTTGTAGTTTGGATCCATTGCTCCGTGTCCGCTTCTCCGGAGCAGCAGAAAACAACCTTTCTCCCTCCTCCATGTGACATCCTTTTATATATTTGAACATGGCTATCATATCACCCCTTAACCTCCTCTTCTCCAGGCTAAACATGCCCAGCTCCCTTAGCCGTTCCTCATAAGGCATCGTTTCCAGGCCTTTGACCATTTTGGTTGCCCTCCTCTGGACACGTTCCAGTTTGTCAGTGTCCTTCTTGAATTGTGGTGCCCAGAACTGGACACAGTACTCCAGGTGTGGTCTGACCAGAGCAGAATACAGTGGCACTATTACTTCCCTTGATCTAGATGCTATACTCCTATTGATGCAGCCCAGAATTGCATTGGCTTTTTTAGCTGCCGCGTCACACTGTTGGCTCATGTCAAGTTTGTGGTCAACCAAGACTCCTAGATCCTTTTCACATGTACTGCTCTCAAGCCAGGTGTCACCCATCTTGTATTTGTGCCTCTCATTTTTTTTGCCCAAGTGCAATACTTTACATTTCTCCCTGTTAAAATTCATCTTGTTTATTTTTGCCCAGTTCTCTAATCTGTCAAGGTCGTTTTGAAGTGTGATCCTGTCCTCTGGGGTGTTAGCCACCCCTCCCAGTTTGGTGTCATCTGCAAATTTGATCAGGATGCCCTTGAGTCCATCATCCAAGTCGTTGATAAAGATGTTGAATAAGACCGGGCCCAAGACAGAACCCTGTGGCACCCCACTAGTCACTCTTCTCCAGGATGAAGAGGAACCATTGATGAGCACCCTTTGGGTTCGGTCAGTCAGCCAGTTACAAATCCACTGAGTGGTAGCATAGTCAAGACCGCATTTTACCAGCTTCTTTACAAGAATATCATGGGGCACCTTGTCAAATGCCTTGCTGAAATCAAGGTAGGCTACATCCACTGCGTTCCCTTCATCTACCAGGCTTGTAATTCTGTCAAAAAACGAGATCAGGTTAGTCTGACATGACTTATTTTTCAGAAATCCATGCTGACTATTGGTGATCACAGCATTCCTTTCTAGGTGCTCACAGACTGTTTGCCTAATGATCTGCTCCAGAATCTTCCCTGCTATTGATGTCAGACTGACTGGGCGGTAATTATTTGGGTCCTCTCTTTTCCCCTTTTTGAAAATAGGGACAACATTTGCCCTCCTCCAGTCTGCCGGGACTTCGCCTGTTCTCCAGGAATTCTCAAAGATGACTGCCAGTGGTTCTGAGATCACATCTGCCAGTTCTTTTAATACTCTTGGATGCAGTTCATCTGGCCCTGGAGACTTGAATACATCTAAACTAGCCAAATATTCTTGTACTATCTCCTTAGTTATTCTGGGCTGTGTTTCCTTTGCTGAATCATTTGCTCCAAATTCTTCAGGTCGGGCATTGTTTTCTTTATCGGAGAAGACTGAGGCAAAGAAGGCATTGAGTAGTTCAGCCCTTTCTGTGTCCCCTGTTTGCATTTCACCATCTTCTCCTCTGAGTGACCCCACAGTTTCTTTGTTCTTCCTTTTGCTACGAACATACCCATAAAAGCCTTTTTTGTTGCTTTTAACCTCTCTAGCAAGCCTGAGTTCATTCTGTGCTTTAGCTTTTCTGACTTTGTGTCTACATGTGCTGGCTTTTTGTTTGAATTCCTCTTTGGTGGTTTCCCCCCTTTTCCATTTTTTGTACACATCCTTTTTTAATCTTAATTCAGTTAAAAGTTCTTTAGATAGCCACCCTGGCTTCTTTAGGCACCTTCCATGTTTCCGTCTCATTGGTATTGCCTGACGTTGTGCTTTTAGTATCTCCCTCTTAACAAACTCCCAGCCATCATGAACTCCCTTTCCTTTTAGTATTGTTGTCCATGGGATCTCACCCAGCACTTCCCTAAGTTTTATGAAGTCGGCTTTCTTAAAGTCAAGAAATTGAGTCCTAGTATGCTTGGCTGCTCCTTTCCGCTGTATAGTAAACTTCAGAAGAGCATGATCACTCGCGCCTAATGATCCTTCCACTTCTACCCCACTAACCAGGTCATCAACATTGGTTAGGACCAGATCTAAAATGGCTGTTCCTCTTGTTGCTTCTCCCACTTTCTGGACAATGAAGTTGTCTGCAAGGCCAGTGAGGAATCTGTTTGACCTTATGCTCTTGGCTGAGTTTGACGTCCAACAAATATCCGGGTAATTGAAGTCCCCCATTACTACTATCTCCCTTCCTTTTGCATGCTTGGCCATCTGTTCCAGGAAGGCATCATCTATGTCCTCCGTTTGGCTTGGGGATCTATAGTAAACTCCCACAATGAGGTCTCTGTTATTCTTCTCTCCCTCAATTTTGACCCAAATGCTCTCACTTTGGCTTTGAGGATCTAAATCTTGGATCTCTTCACAGGTATACACATCCCTGACATATAACGCCACTCCTCCTCCTTTCTTGTCTGGTCTGTTTCTCTGAAATAGATTGTATCCCCCCATTATTACATTCCAATCGTGGGACTTATCCCACCAGGTTTCAGTGATGCCTATTATGTCATATTTAGTTTGCTGTACCAAGAGCTCAAGCTCATCTTGTTTATTTCCCATGCTTTGCGCATTAGTGTACAGACATTGAAGTCCATTAATCATTCCCCCGTGTCTCTTATTTAAGGATTTTTTCCTCCCACCACTAGGTCCGTGTGCTGTTTTCTCCATTTGGTCTATGACATTTGGATGATCATCTTCATTAATTGATAGGCTCCTACCTTCAGGAGCACTGTCTCCCTCCCCCACATTAGTCAGTTTAAAGCCCTCCTGATGAGGTTTCTGAGATTTTTGGCAAAAACATTTCTCCCAACCGTTGTGAGGTGCAGCCCATCACTTGCCAGAAGTCCATCTTCAAGAAACTGCAGTCCGTGATCTAAGAATCCAAACCGTTCCTGTTTACACCATTTGCGAAGCCAGCTGTTCACTTCCACTATTTTCCCCTCTCTCCCTGGGCCACGTCGTTCAACTGGGAGGACAGACGAGATGACAATTTGTGCATTTAGTTGCTTCAATTTCCTGCCGAGAGCCTCGTAGTCTCTTTTGATCTTCTGGAGGCTATTGCTTGCAGTGTCATTGGTTCCCACATGAACCAAGAGGAAGGGGTATTTGTCAGTGGGTTTTATGATTCCTTGCAGTCGTTCAGTTACATCTTGGATCTTAGCCCCGGGGAGACAGCACACTTCCCGAGACATCTTGTCAGGCCCACAGATCACTGCTTCTGTTCCCCTCAGTAGGGAATCCCCTATCACCACTACACGCCTCCTCTTGGGTTTGGTCGGGGTTCTTCCGTGAGCTGTCCGTTCCAAGGTCGCCTGCACATTCCCTGAGGACTGACTTCAGAGATAGTCCAGAAGATGTCAGGAGTGCATTGTGGAGATTTACTTTGAAAAGACCTGACTCTGTAAATAACTGCACATAGAAGCAGGTTTTATGGTTGTGGCTAACATCATGTGAGCACAGCTTCAAAAACCACCCGTAGGAGAGCACTGGATGGGGAGTAAGTGGAAATGTGAACATACCCTTGGTATGGAAACGGAGCACATTCTATTTTTACACATTTGGTGTACATACTGTCCCTGACACTGCCTGTCACTTAAGTGCTTAATAAACACATACACCTAAGGTGCCTAGTTCCCCTCACCTCCATTTTTCCAACTGCACATTATTAGCTTTCTTGCTGCACAGTTTTGTGGCCAACCTCAAACTAAAAAAAAATACCCTGGAGATTGATAGCCATTTTTGTGCCCCTGCCCATGTGATGAGTGCTCTGATGTGAGATTTGAAGCCATGTATGGTCAGAGTATAAAGCACGAAACTGTTGCTCGTTGCAACAGGTGCCATTTCCCTGCCTTCATCTCTGTGTATCCTCTGGGGCTGGAGAAAGAGAGACCACTACTTTGCCTCTTTGCATCAGATATGAGAAATTCTAAGAAAAACGGTATTCCAAGAACTCTGTTCCAGCCCTCGATCCATTAGATTACTGCTGATAGAACAAAAAGCCTTGGCTTTATGTCTTGGTATGAGGAACCTTTCACAGGGGATGTTGAAATTAAAATCCAATTAAAAATCCACATTGTAAAGCTACACTTTACAACCTTACTGATTAATCTTCCAATTAATCCCATTAATACATTCAGACTTTTTCATAGGTTTCCATAGGTATTGAGGAATCAACTGTGAGGCTCTTTTGTATGATATTCATAGAGAAACGTTGCTCTTTATCACATTGGCAGAAGTACTTGATTCATTGATCTTTTTGACCCCAAAGTATTTGTGGCACTTTGATAATGTCGGAGCTCTAAGTGGGATCCTGCAGGACCATTGGGACAAGCTGGTATCCGAAATATCCTTTTGTGTGCTGAAGTGCTTTTTTGGTGGATATTTTTCAGTCCTGTGGATGTGGAGAGTGGAGAAGAGCCTTGGAGAGAGAAGGCCAGTCTTGTCCACACCTACCTGGCTGCTCAGCTCTGCTTGTTGGGTGACAGTGATCCCTACAGTCTGGATGGAGGCTATAGTGAGGCTGGCACTAATCAAGGCCAGTCTTATTCACCCCCAGCTACTCCTTCCTCCCTTTCAGTATTTCTGAACAACTCTTATCAGCGCCAGCCAGCAGGGCAAATGGTTGGGGATGATGGGAGTTTCAGGGCTCTTCCACATTTCCATTTCTCCTGCTGCTCTCCCCTGGGAAAACCTGCTGTTTACTGCGGAATTGCAACGAACGCTGTCAGGGCTGCCTCAGGTCTCAGCTCACAAAAGACCAATGCCAAGCTCTTCTTATATACAAGGATGTTTATTGCAGTTCATTACTGGTTCCACAACCGAGGCGTGCAGCCCCGCGTCTCTTTCTCCTAGACATTAGTAGTCCCCTCTGAATCGGTCCCTCCCCTACACCAGTTTAATAAGCTAATGCTGCCCCACCTTTTTCTCTCTTTCCTTTTCCGCAGGGTCTTTCTGCCCGTCGGGGTTCCTTCCCTCCTGCTTTCTCCTGAAGCGGAGTCTCCAGACTGCTCCTGCCCCCTCCTGCGGGCTTTGGGTCCTGGCCCCTCCTCCTCCGGACTCCCTGTTCTCCCGCGCGCCTCCTCATTTGAACTTGGCGCGCGCGCCCAACTTCTGGCCTTCCTTTTGACAGTTATGCTACTCCCCTCACTGCTTTCATCCCCTTCCGGGAGAACGGCTTGCTCTGATCCCTCCCCTTTCTCTGCCGCCGGAGCTGCTCCCTCTGACACACTGGAACCTCCCCCTCCCTCGCTGCGCTCTGGTGGGGAGGCTGGCCCTGATTCCCAGCTGCCGCTTTGGGGTCCCCTGCTGGCCCCCCGCTCCTGACACTTTCCCCCCGGGGCTCCCCTTGCCCTTACCACAGGCGCCCCTTTCTGGGAATCCTCTGATTCGCTGGAGAGACTCATGGAATCCCCTGCGTCATTGCTATCCTCTTCCTCGCTCTCCTGGGATTCCTCTCCATCGCTCTCCATTTCCTGCCTTCCCTGTGCCTCTGTCCCTGTACCCCTGACATCCATCCCCCCCTCGAAGCCCCCCTTCCCCCCTCCCGCTGCTCGGGTGCAGGTTCCGGAAGCTCCTCAGTCGCTGGGGTAGATCTTGGATACAGTTCGTCGACGTCAATCGTCTCTGCTTCCAGCTCATTGCACGTGTGCTCGAAACCAAGGTCCTCTCCTAACACGTCCATGTCCTCCCCTCCCCCTGTCTCTTCGGACGTTGCTGTTTGCCAGGGCCCCCTCAGCAATCTCCTGCGCCACTCATCCTCTGGTTGGTCATCCCACCAGTAAGAGCGATCCGTGTCCACCCCCGAGCATGATCCCCTTGGAGGACTCGATTCTGGCGTGGTCTCCTCTGCTGAGGAGAACCCCCGGAAGGTGCTGCCTGAAAGTGTAGGCGTAAAAAGCCAGTTGTCGAAAAATTCCGCTGGCATGGGCCTGTGTGGGAAGAGTGCATGGAACTCGTCCTTAAGAAGGGGCTCCTCCAGAGCATAGCTCGGCACCCAACTGTTGGCACTGGCCGGGGTACCCTCTCTGGCGAGGAGGTATTCTACTCCCTCCTCCCCCCATCTCGAGTCCAGAATTTCTGTGACCTCGTTGAGTGTCTCGGCCTTCGGTGACTCCCCCCCCCCTTGGGGACTCCCTGCGTGGGTCCGGTGCCGTCCCTGGCTCCTGAAACCTGTGTGGGGCTTTGTAGGGCGTAAGCACCGACCTATGAAAGACCGGGTGCATTTGGGAACCTTCTGGGAGGGTCAACCGATAAGCTACGGGGTTGATCTTGGCCTCAACTTGGTATGGCCCCAGCTGTCTGTGTCCTAGCTTCTTCTTGGCTAACGACTTGGTAGGCGCCGCCTGGGCTGCCAACCATATCCAGTCCCCCACCTGTATGTCTTCCCCTGCCCTCCTGTGCCTGTCTGCCTGCACCTTGTATGCGTGTTTAGCCAGCTCTAAGTGCCGTCGGAGCTCCTCGTGGACCTCCTGCAATTCTGCGGCCAAATGCTCCGCTCCCTGCGTCGCTCCCTGCACCGTCGTCTCCACTCCCGGAAAGGTTCTGGGATGCCGCCCATTGTTGGCAAAGAACGGCGTCACCCCCGTGGATGCGTGCTTCGTGTTGTTGTAGGCAAACTCGGCCATCGGCAAGTAGTCCACCCAAGTCGCAGGCTTCTGATTGGCGTAACAGCGCAGGTACTGCTGCATGATGGCGTTGACCCTTTCCGCTTGGCCGTTGGTCTGCGGGTGTCTCGCCGACGCTAAGTTGATCTTGACGTTCAGGATACCCAGGAACTTCTGCCAAAAACTGGAAACGAACTGGCGACCGCGGTCGGACAGGATGGATCGCGGCAAGCCGTGCACCCTGAACACGTGGTCTATGAACAGTTTGGCGGTCTGCTCCGCAGTCGCCACCTTCGCGCAAGGAATGAAATGCGCCATCTTAGTGAACAGGTCTACAACCACAAGCACCGCCGTCTTGCCTCGCGAACTGGGCAGATCAGTGACAAAGTCCAGCGCCACCCTCTCCCACGGTTGCAGTGGTGTCTCCAACGGTTCCAGCAGTCCCGGCTGGTTTCTGGTGCACTGGCTTGGACCTTTGGCAAGTGTCACACCTGGCGACGTAGTCCGCGACCTCCCCTCGCATCTGGGGCCACCAAAAGTCTCTGGCCACTAATTTCGCCGTCTTTTCCTTGCCGAAGTGGCCAGCGCTGGGTGCGTCGTGCAACTGCTGCAGAACCTTCGCGCGGAGATCGTCTCCCGGAACGTAGAGAGCACCTTTACGGGTTAGCAGGCCGTCGCGTATCTGGAACTCGTCGTCCCTCGCTGTGCCTCTCCGCACCTCTTCCATCTTGGACTGTGCGAACGGATCCGTCTGCAGCGCGCGACGCACCGCCTCCAGGTCCACGGCGGCTGAAGTGCACGCCCATGCCTCGAGATACTGCGGTTTCCTGGAGAGCGCATCTGCTATGACATTGTTGTCGCCTGGGATGTACTCAATCCTGAAATCGAAGTCCGCAAAGAACTCTGCTCAGCGTATGTGCCTCTGGCTCTGTAGCTTCGCCGTGCGCCAGTACTCTAGGTTCTTGTGGTCCGTGCGGACCTGCACGGTGTGCTTGGCTCCGATGAGGAAGTGCCTCCACGCCTTGAAAGCCGCGTGGATGGCCAGCAACTCCCTGTCCCAGATGGTGTAGTTCTGTTCCGACTTGCTGAGCTTCCGGGAGTAGAAAGCGCAGGGCCTCCAGTTCCCCTGCGGGTCTTCCTGTAAAAGGACGACCCCCACCGCTCTGTCAGATGCGTCAGTCTCAACTCTCTTTTTTTTATAAAATTTTTTATTGGTTTTACAGATTTTTTAGGACAATACAAACATATAAAAAGACATACAAACACGTATAGTTTCATAACCTTTTTTCATAAACCGTGTTTCTCCGACTTCCCCGTACCTCCCCTTTCTGCATCCCAATGTCCAAAAAGTTTTTAGCAACTCTAAATACATCTGTCAGTCCTCTGTCCTCTTACTCTTTTCTTCATCTAATCTTATTTCGCTGTAACCCTTTCTTACTCAAACCTCGACATTCTAACATTCAGCAAGTTTATAATAGTCCTTAAGGTAAGTCTTAAATTTCTTCCATTCTTCTTCCGCCGTCTCCTTTCCCCGATCGCGGATTCTGCCAGTCATCTCAGCTAGTGTCATATAGTCCATCACTTTCATCTGCCATTCTTCCAAGGTGGGTAGATCTTGTGTCTTCCAATATTTTGCGATGAGTATTCTTGCTGCTGTTGTAGCATACATAAAGAAAGTTCTGTCTCTCTTTGACACCACTTGGCCGACAATGCCCAAGAGAAAGGCCTCTGGTTTTTTAAGAAAAGTACATTTAAGTACCTTTTTCATTTCATTATATATCATTTCCCAGAAAGCCTTAATCTTCAGGCATGTCCACCAAAGGTGATAGAAAGTACCTTCAGTTTCTTTACATTTCCAACACTTATTATCAGGCAAATGATAAATTTTTGCTAGCTTGACTGGGGTCATGTACCACCTGTAAACCATTTTCATAATATTTTCCTTTAAGGCATTACATGCCGTAAATTTAATACTGGTGTTCCACAACCATTCCCAGTCAGCAGACATGATGTTATGACCAATATCCTGTGCCCACTTAATCATAGCCAATTTAACTATTTCATCTTGTGTATTCCATTTCAACAGCAAATTATACATTCTTGACAAGTTCTTAAAATTGGGTTCTAACAGTTCAGTTTCTAATTTTGATTTTTCCACCTGGAAGCCAATTTTCCTGTCCTGTTTAAAGATCTCCATTATTTGGAAATACTTTAGGTTTCATTTTCTCATAGCTTTGTAATTTCAATTTATCTCCCTCCTGTTCCAAGATTTCCCAATACTTCGGCCATCCGACCTCCATATTGAGTTTCTTCACTGCCTTAGCCTCCACGGGTGAGATCCATCTAGGGGTTTTGTTTTCCAACAGATCTTTATATCTTATCCAGACATTGAACAATGCTTTTCTAACAATATGGTTTTTAAAGGCCCTATGCACCTTAATTTTATCATACCATAGATATGCATGCCAACCAAATGCGTTATTAAAACCTTCCAAATCCAAAATGTCTGTGTTCTCGAGGAGCATCCACTCTTTCAGCCAGCAAAATGCTGCTGCTTCATAGTACAATTTTAAGTCCGGCAGGGCAAATCCCCCTCTTTCTTTAGCATCTGTCAGTATTTTAAATTTAATTCTGGGCTTTTTGCCCTGCCAGACAAACTTCGAAATATCTTTCTGCCACCTCTTGAAACAGTCCATCTTGTCGAGAATCTGCAAAGTTTGGAACAAAAATAACATTCTAGGCAATACATTCATCTTTATCACTGCAATTCGGCCTAACATTGACAATTTCAAATTTGACCATATTTCTAGATCTTTTTTAATTTCTAACCAACATTTTTCATAGTTGTCCTTATACAAGTTCAGATTTTTTGATGTCAAATAAACCCCTAGATATTTCACCTTCTTAACCAATGTCAGTCCTGTCTCTTCTTGAAATTTCTCCTTCTCCATGGCTGTTAAGTTTTTTTTCTAAGACTTTCGTTTTTTGTTTGTTCAATTTAAATCCAGCTACCTGGCCGAATTGCTGGATTATCTCCAACACCCTTTTCGTGCTAGTGTCAGGCTCTTGTAAGGTCAATACTAAGTCATCTGCAAATGCCCTTAACTTATAGTGTTTATCTCTGACCTGTACACCTTTAACCTGCTGGTCATTTCTAATCATGTTCAGCAACACCTCCAGAACTGAAATAAAAAGCAGTGGGGAAATAGGGCATCCCTGTCGTGTTCCTTTTTCTATCCTGAGTTCCTCAGTTACCACATTATTTACAATTAACTTAGCTTTTTGTTCAGAGTATATCGCACCCAGACCATTCTCAAATCCTTGGCCTACCCCCATCCCGTGAAGATTCTTTTTCATAAAACTCCAAGAAATGTTATCAAAGGCTTTCTCCGCATCCACAAAAATCAGCACTGCTTTAGTGTTAATTTTCACCTCTAGCAATTCCAAAATGTCTATTATATTCCTTACATTGTCTGATAGGTGCCTTTTTGGGAGAAAGCCTGCTTGGTCCTTATGAATCTTCTCCATCAACACTCTTTTAAACCTTTTTGCCAAAATGTCTGCAAAAATTTTGTAATCCACATTAAGTAATGATATTGGGCGGTAGTTCTTGAGTTGAGTCTTTTCAGTTTCTGTCTTTGGTATGAGTGAAATATACGCTTCTTTCCACGATTCTGGTGCCCTTTTCCCCTCTAAGATCTCATTACAGACTTCCTTTAACGGATGAACCAGCCACTCCTTCAGAGATTTGTAATATCTGGAAGTCAATCCATCTGGCCCTGGAGATTTGCCCAGTTGCATGTCTTGAATGGCACCCTCTATCTCTTGTTCTGTTATTCTCTGGTTTAGATCCACCTTGCTTTGATGAGAGATCTTTTGTAATCCATATTTATCAAGGAATCTGTCTATATCCTCTTGATTTTGTGGTCCTTGAGAATAAAGTTTTTTAAAATAACTCAAAAAGCAGTTTCTGATCTCGTTAGGTTTAGATATGTTCTTTCCATCCACTTCTAGGTTTGTAACTGTATTTAATTTCTGTCTTTTCTTCAATTGCCATGCCAGAAGTTTGCCGCATTTATCCGCCGATTCAAATGTCTTTTGTTTCATTTGTGTCAGGGGTTCAGGAGCAGAGGCGAGGGCAAGGGAGGAAACAGAGAGCGAGGGGGAGGAGGCAGAAGAAAAGATGAGTGATGACGACGACCCGAGATCTCCGAGTCTTTCCAGTGAATCAGAAGATTCACAGGAAGGAGCGCCAGTGGCCAGAGCAAGGGGGGAGCTTAGGGGGACACCCCAGGAAGAAGGGTCCAGAGGGGGCTCAGAGAGCAGCAGTTGGAAATCGGGGCCAGCATCACCAACAGAACGTAGTGGAGAGGAAGGGCGCCAGGTACCGAGCTCTGGCAGCTCGCAGCAGGAGGGAGGGCATGAGTCAGGAGTGGCCACACCTCCATCGGGGAGCGAGGAAACGGTCAGGCGGCAAGTGGAAGGTTGGGCGCGCGCGCCAAGTTCAAATACACAGGAAGGTGGAGCAGTAAGCAGCTCGGAAAGGGAGCCAGGTCCTAAAGCCCGACGCAAGGAGACAGAAGGGTCCGGGGGGTCAGCGTCAGAAGCGTCCAGAAAGGAAGAGACCACGGGGGGCAGAGGGACCCAGAGAAGAACGGTCAGGCGGAAAAGGTGGAGTAAGGCTAGGGTACTTAGCTGGTGTACAGGGGGCGGAGACTCAGACGGAGCTTCGCCGGTCTAACCCATAAGACGTAGAGTTGCACGCAGCAGCTTGAGAATGGAAACTGTAATTCAATAAAGACTTTTACTAAGTAACCGCTGGCTAGCGTGATCCTCTGTGAGCTAGGATCTTGAAGCAGCTCTGACAATTTGTTTTATCTTCCATTCAATCTCTTGTGCCTGTTGTGTTTTCTGCAGATTGACATTTGTTCCAGTTTAGTGCTAAACAGCAGGTTTTCCTGGGACAAATGAAACGCAGCTTGGACTCATACCTGGAAAGCACGGATGTAAGGGTTCCAAGGGGTTGCTTGAGAGCAAGCAGGCAAATGCCTCCCTGCTCGGCTGTGAAGCCTTGCTTTTGATGCCAAAATAAACTTATCTGTCCAGAGCACCACTCTCCCGTGGCTGGCTCATTCACTGGCAGAATCCATGAGTGGCCGGTCCTTAAACCTTCCCCAGGAAAGTAGTTTCTTGACACCCAGTCTGCGCCTCCCCTCTCGGCGTGAAGAAGGGCATGGGTAATGGAGGACCTCTCTCCTCCCCGCTTTGCTCAGGCAAGGTGTCCTGGCACTGCCTCGCCTCCTCCGAGCCCTGAAACTCCTCTCCACTGGAGGCGTGGTTACCCTCCTCTGCTGAGGAGGAGCTGCTTCCCACGATCTTTGGGGGCTCTCTGTAATCCATCCGGCTTTCCCCCTCTCCCCCCTGAGCCGATGGCAGTTCCCTGACAACGAGGCAAGCAGAAAACTTATCGGCTCATGACAAGTGGCAGTGTGGCTAAGTCAGAAACCTGCAAAGAGTACTAGTTTGAGGCCGTATTGGCTTGTGTGGGTTTGTTACTGGTTTGGAGGGGAGGATTATTGGTCCAGATTAGCTCCCTGTATTTGTTCCATTGTTGGCTAATTTATGGATTTGTTTGTATAATTGTTTTAATGTTAACCAGGTACATATTTAAAATTATTACTGAATAAACAACTTTTGATTTTGCAAGCTTCAAATCAGGCATAACACAGATATCTAGATGGTGTGGCACTCCCTACCAAACAGAAGCTGCACAGACACCAGTTTGAAACAGCCCCAGCCCCTCCTGATTTAGGTGTGTCAGATAAAGAGAGCTAGATGTCATTAGCACATCCTGGTGACATCCCAACACTCTCAGGGGAAATTGTACAGAAACGGAGACAAGGCCACAGCCTTCAGACCAGCTCTTAAAGGGACCGCCAATTCTGAAGTAGACTCCTAATCCCATCTGGGTCATAACTCGCCCAGATCAAATCACGAGAGCCCACTTTGGAATCAGAGCTTGGTGAATAGACACCTGTTATGTACTGAGTTGAATAGGATCCAAACTGAAGCAGTCTGATTAGTCCTAGAACAATGCAACAGTATGATTGGTTGGCAGGAACCACCCAATCCTGCTCCAGATAGAAGTGAATCCACAACCTGATTGGCTTACAGTAGAATTCCGGAATTAGCCAATCATGTGCAGCCCATTGTGTAAGTAATGTATATAAAGCATATACTGTGAGGGGACTTTCATTCATTCCTCCTCACCACTATGAGCTGAATAAAGAGCATGAAATCACTTTGCGACTCTGAGTATATTTCACTGGCGACGAAGGTGGGATCCCGCTGAGCTGACCACCACACACAGCACCGCACCACCGCCACCTGCCGCACCGCTGCCTCGCACCGTGTATCCAGGCTTCAGCTCCGGGACACAAGGAACTCAGAATGGCAGCCAACAGCAGCTTCTCGCCATTCAACCCAGCATCTGGAGACTGGGAAGCGTACGTGTCAGGGGTTCAGGAGCAGAGACGCAGAGAAGGGAGGAAGCAGAGAGCGAGGGGGAGGAATCCGAAGGGAAAATGAGTGATGATGACGACCCGAGATCTCCAAGCCTAAGCAGTGAGTCAGAGGACTCCCAAAAGGGAGCCCCAGTGAGCAGAGCAAGGGGGGGATCCGGGGGGACACCCCAGGAGGAAGGGAACAGAGGAGATTCAGAGAGCAGCAGCTGGAAGTCGGGACCCACGCTCATAACTGAGGGCGGCAGCAGCTGGAAGTCGGGACCCACGCTCAAGACTGAGAGCAGCAGGGAGGAAGGTAGCCAGGCATCGGGTTCCGGAGGCTGTCAGCAGGAGGGAGGGCACGAGTCAGGGGTGGTCACGCCCTCCTCAGAGAGCGAGGCAACGGTTAAGAGGAAAGTAGAGAGTTGGGCGCGCGCGCCAAGTTCAAATGCAGCGGAAGCTGGAGCAGTAAGCAGCCCGGAGAGTGAGCCAGGTCCTAAAGCCCGCCGCAAGGAGGCAGAAGGATCAGGGGGGTCAGCGTCAGAGGAGAGTAGAAGGGAGGAGGCCCAGGGGGGCAGAAGGACCCAGAGACGTAGGGAGAGGCGAAGGAGGTGGAGCAAGGCTAGGGTATTAAGCTGGTGTGCAAGAGGCGGGGACTCAGACGGGTCTTCGCCGACCTAGGGCAGAAGGTGTAGAGCTGCACGTTGCAGTTCGGAAATGAAACCTGTAACTTAATAAAGACTCTTATAAAGTGAACGCTGGCGGACTTGGTCCTATGTGAGCTGGGACTGGGTGGCAGCTCTGACAGTAAGACCCGTCTCTTAAAAGCTTCGGACACCTGATATCTCGCAGCGGAGAGAGAGGCAGCTGGAGGAGGGGATCGGTGTTTGGGAGCAAGCTCACGACGGTTAGCAGAGATGACGGAAGCAGAGAAAGTTGCAGCGCTGCAACAGGCAGTTACCCAATTGAACGCGGAGGTACTGGCATCCAAGGAGAGGGAGGAGGATGCGGCAGCCGCCTACAGAGATCTCCACGCCAGGTTTGAAGCATGGGTTAAACACGGGCAGCCAGGACCCAGACCGGAGGGGGTTGGGTTGGCACGGAGAGCAGGAGGGCTTGTGGCTCACTTCGATGGGAATTTACAACAGTACCCCAATTTTCGAGCAGACGTAATGTGCGCACTGCAACTGCTGGCAAAAGACTTTAGAGATGAGGAAGAGAAAGTGGGGTTCATACTATCCCATTTGCATGGGGATGCTAAAGCGTGGCTACGCAATTTGTGGAGGGATAAAGATCCGGCGCTTCAGAATGCAGATGCCTTTATCAAAGCGATGGATGCGTGTTTTTTGTCTACTATTGATGTGGATCTTGCCCGACGGGAGATTCATGGACTGAAACAAGGGAGGGCAAGCGTCCGGCAGTACCACGCCCGCTTTTTTGCGCTGGTCAGTGCCTTAGAGTGGGACCGGGATTCGCCCCCTGTCAGAGACCTGTTCTGGGAGGGTCTAAGCTCAGCGGTCAAGGATGAAATTGCAAGGGGGGAGAGGCCCCGAAGCACGCAGGAGGTGGTCCAAAGGGCGCTGACTGTGGGGGTGAGGCTGGAAGAACGTCCCTGGTGCAAAGATGAAGGACGTGGAGGGCGCGAAGCAGCGAGAAGTTTCTCTTTCGTTCCAAGAGAAGCAGCGCGTGCGCAATCCACACCTCCGCCAGGAGGGGGAGGGGAACCGATGGAGGTTGGAGGTGCAAGGGCTCAGTCAGCAGCCAGAGCCCAAGCACCGACAGCAGTGAAAGCGAAGCCTCCTAGAGGGAACAGGAAGTGTTACATCTGCGAGGATCCAGGCCATTTGGCGAAAGAGTGTCCCCGGAGGCTCCACAAGCACACTGCAGCCTCAGCAATGGTGACTGCAGCAACGCAGCAAGGGGAACCACAGCAGGGAAACGACGATGTCTGGCTGGAGACAGAGGCACTGGGGCCTAGCCAGACGCATCAGTGAAGCAGTCCCCAGCGATCTTGCAACCCACGGACCCCCTCCCACCCAAACCAGTAGTGCAGCTCACAGCATCTCTCCAGCTACCCGATGGCGTCACTATCGAAGTGCCGCTTTCTGTGGATTCTGGAAGCAACGCAGACTTTATAGCGCAGGATTTTGTGGAGCAGCACACTATACAGCTACTGCCTGCCACTCTGCCCCTGCAAGTCGTCACAGTGGATGGCAGAGAGTTGCTAGGGGGGCAGGTGGTGAAGCAAACGCCACCGCTGGTGATGCGCCTTGGCAACCACAGGGAAGTCATCAGTTTTAATGTCACCCAACTGTCGGACACGCCCATTGTGTTGGGCATGAGTTGGCTGGACAGGCACAGTCCGACACTGGCTTGGTACCAGAGACAGCTGATCTTCGGCTCCTCTTATTGCGCAGAACACTGCATCCTGCCCAGACAGGAGGGAGAGGAGGAGGAATCACAACTGCAGTTGGGAACGTTGCAAGCAGTCCCCCACAAATACGCGGACTTTCTGGAGGTCTTCTGTGAGAAAGAGGCTGACAAGCTACCACCGCACAGGCAATATGACTGCAAGATTGACCTCCTACCAGGGGCGACGCTGCCGAAAGGGAAGCTGTATTCCATGTCTGAGGACGAATTACAGGAACTCAAACAGTTCATAGATCACAATTTGCAGCGCGGTTTCATCCGGGAGTCCAGGGCAGTAGGGGGCAGTCCTGTTTTCTTCGTGAAGAAGAAGGACACGCCCCAGAAAAGACTGGTGGTGGATTTTCGCCTCTTAAACAAGATGACCAAGCCTTCTGATTTCCCCATGCCCAGGATTGACGACCTGCTAGCGACGGTGCGCAAGGGACGCGTGTTCACCAAGTTGGACCTGCGAGGTGCGTACAATCTCATCCGCATGAGGGAGGGCGATGAGTGGAAGACAGCCATGTTCACGCCTCTGGGCACCTACGAATACAGAGTGATGCCGTTTGGATTGCAAAACGGTTCTCACTGTTTCCAAGCTTTCATGCATCATGTGTTGGCGGGACTCCTTTACAAGAAGTGCGTCTGCTTTCTGGATGACATCCTGATATTCTCCGACTCGCAGCAAGCCCATGACCAAGATGTTCGGGAGGTGCTGAAGAGGCTGCAGCAGCATAGACTGTACGCCAAACTGGAGAAGTGCCAGTTCGACACGACGGAGGTGGATTTCTTGGGTTACAAGTTGTCGGACAAGGGGCTAGCCATGGACAGCGCCAAGGTTCGTGCGGTGTTGGATTGGAAGAGCCCGCGCAATCGGAAGGAGGTCCAGCGGTTTGTCGGCTTCGCCAACTTCTATCGCAAGTTTATCAAGGGGTTCGCGATGCAGACGGCGGCTATTACGGACACGCTAAGCTCCAAGAAAAAGAAATTCATCTGGACGGAGCAGGCGGAGCAGTCCTTTCAGGCACTCAAGCGTCTCTTCGCGTCGGAAGAGCAACTGCTGCATATCGACCCCAGCAAACCGATGCGGGTAGAGACAGACGCGTCCGATAGAGCAGTGGGAGCTGTCCTGCTGCAAAGGGACCCACAGGGGGTCTGGAGGCCGGGAGCGTTCTACTCCAGAAAGCTCAGCAAGTCGGAGCAGAACTACACCATCTGGGACAGGGAGTTGCTGGCCATTCATGCAGCTTTCAAGGCGTGGAGGCACTTCCTGATCGGCGCCAAGCACACGGTGCAGGTCTGCACGGATCACAAGAATCTGGAGCACTGGCGCACGGCTCAGTTCCTGAACCAGAGGCAGATACGTTGGGCGGAGTTCTTTGCTGACTTCAATTTCCGAATAGAGTACGTCCCAGGCGACACCAACGTCATGGCGGATGCACTGTCCCGCAAACCGCAATACCTCGAAGAGGCGACGCCAGCGGCAGCCATGCACATCTTCGCGCCAACAGCGTGGGCGTGCGCTTCAGCCACAGTAGACCTGGATGCGGTGCGGCGGGCGTTGCAGGACGACTCCTTCGCGCGGGCGAAGATGGCAGAGGTGCACAAGGGCACGGCGAAGGGCGACGAGTTCCAGATACGAGACGGCTTGCTCTTACGTAAAGGGGCCATCTACGTGCCGGGAGACGAACTTCGCGCCAGGGTACTGCAGCAGCTGCACGACGCACCCACGGCCGGGCACTTTGGCACGGAAAAAACGGTGGAATTAGTCGCAAGGGACTTTTGGTGGCCCAGACTGAGAGGGGAAGTCGCGGACTACGTTGCGAGGTGCGACACCTGCCAGAGGGCCAAACCGGTGCACAAACCACCGGCGGGACTGCTGGAACCGCTGCAAACGCCGTTTGAACCGTGGGAGAGAGTGGCCCTGGACTTTGTTACGGATCTACCCAGCTCGAGAGGCAAGACAGCTGTACTAGTGGTGGTGGACTTGTTCACCAAGATGGCACATTTCATTCCGTGTGCGAAGGTGGCCACGGCGGAACAAACCGCCAAACTGTTCATAGATCACGTGTTCAAAGTGCATGGTCTGCCGCGGTCTATCCTGTCCGACCGCGGGCGCCAGTTCGTCTCGAATTTCTGGCAGAAGCTGATGAGTTTTCTAAATGTCAAGGTCGATCTGGCATCAGCAAGACACCCGCAGACCAACGGGCAAGCAGAGAGGGTCAATGCCATCATGCAGCAGTACCTGAGATGCTATGCCAATCAACAACCTGCGACCTGGGTGGATTACCTGCCGCTCGCCGAGTTCGCTTACAACAACACGAAGCACGTGTCCACAGGGGTGACGCCGTTCTTCGCCAACAATGGGAGGAATCCCAGAACCTTCCCGGGACGGGAGAGAGTGGGGGACGGAGAACCAAAGACGGCGGACGCGTTCGCGTCAGAGTTGCAGGCGGTACACGATCAACTCAGACGGCAGCTGGAGCTAGCTAAGCACGCCTACAAGGTGCAAGCTGACAAGCACAGGCGGGTTGGCGAAGAGATCCAAGTGGGAGACTGGGTCTGGTTGGCAGCCCACGCAGTGCCGACCAGGTCACTAGCCAAGAAGAAGTTGGGGCACAAGCAAATTGGTCCGTACCAAGTCGAAGCACAGATCAACCCGGTAGCCTTCCGACTGGCGCTGCCGGAGGGTTCCAGAATGCATCCGGTGTTCCACAGGTCGGTGCTCACTCCCTACAAGGCACCTCACAGATTCCAGGAGCCAGGGACGGCACCGAGTCCGTTCCGGGAGCGGACGGAGACGCGAGGGGTGACGCAGCAAGACCCCATCAACGAGGTCACGGAGATTTTGGACTCCAGATGGGGAGAAGAGGGAGTCGAATACCTCCTAGCCAGAGAGGGCACCCGGGCCAGCGCCAATAGCTGGGTGCCAGACTACGCTTTGGAGGAACCCCTGCTCAAGGACGAGTTTCATGCCCTTTTCCCACACAGACCCATGCCAGCGAGCTTCTTCGACGACTGGCTGTTCACGCCCACACTTTCTTCCAGCACGTTCCATGGATTCGACTCGGACGGGGAACCAGCACTGAGCACCCGTTCCCCAGAAGGATCGCCGGCGGGTTCGGCGTCAGACACCTCGTATTGGTGGGACGATCGACCGGAGGAGCAATGGCGCCGGAAGTGGCTGGAGATGCCAGGTCGAGCGACCGACGCAGAGACTGACATGGACGTGTTCGGGGAGGACCTTGGGTTCGAGCACGGCGGTACAGAGATGGAAGCGGAACAGGTCAACGTCGGCGACCGCGAGGAGGAAGACTCGGAGGTCTTCAGTTGGCGGCCACCCACGGGGAGCGAACTGTATCCGGCATTCCCTCCCGTGATGATGGAGCACCCAGCACCCACACCTGAAAGCGGGGAGGGGGGAAGGGGGGGCTTCGAGGGGGGGATGGATGTCAGGGGTTCAGGAGCAGAGACGCAGAGAAGGGAGGAAGCAGAGAGCGAGGGGGAGGAATCCGAAGGGAAAATGAGTGATGATGACGACCCGAGATCTCCAAGCCTAAGCAGTGAGTCAGAGGACTCCCAAAAGGGAGCCCCAGTGAGCAGAGCAAGGGGGGGATCCGGGGGGACACCCCA
Organism: Podarcis vaucheri; assembly: GCF_965113315.1. Lineage (NCBI taxonomy): Eukaryota > Metazoa > Chordata > Lepidosauria > Squamata > Lacertidae > Podarcis > Podarcis vaucheri. Next base: position 130,134,886 of record NC_138761.1, read on the forward strand.
GGAGGAAGGGAACAGAGGAGATTCAGAGAGCAGCAGCTGGAAGTCGGGACCCACGCTCATAACTGAGGGCGGCAGCAGCTGGAAGTCGGGACCCACGCTCAAGACTGAGAGCAGCAGGGAGGAAGGTAGCCAGGCATCGGGTTCCGGAGGCTGTCAGCAGGAGGGAGGGCACGAGTCAGGGGTGGTCACGCCCTCCTCAGAGAGCGAGGCAACGGTTAAGAGGAAAGTAGAGAGTTGGGCGCGCGCGCCAAGTTCAAATGCAGCGGAAGCTGGAGCAGTAAGCAGCCCGGAGAGTGAGCCAGGTCCTAAAGCCCGCCGCAAGGAGGCAGAAGGATCAGGGGGGTCAGCGTCAGAGGAGAGTAGAAGGGAGGAGGCCCAGGGGGGCAGAAGGACCCAGAGACGTAGGGAGAGGCGAAGGAGGTGGAGCAAGGCTAGGGTATTAAGCTGGTGTGCAAGAGGCGGGGACTCAGACGGGTCTTCGCCGACCTAGGGCAGAAGGTGTAGAGCTGCACGTTGCAGTTCGGAAATGAAACCTGTAACTTAATAAAGACTCTTATAAAGTGAACGCTGGCGGACTTGGTCCTATGTGAGCTGGGACTGGGTGGCAGCTCTGACAGTACGCCTCCCGTTTCACCTTCCTCCTAGAAGCCAAAGGGGTCACCAACGAAGAAGATGCCAAGAAGAGGGCGATATTCTTCAGCGTCTGTGGAGAGGAGACGTTTGAAATCGCCCGGGCTCTTCTTGCACCTGAAGACGTCGCTACTGTTCCATACAAAACAATAATGGAACAGCTGAAGGGGCACTTTTCGCCGCAGCCCTCAGTGGTGGCTCGTCGAAATGCCTTCTACGCAAAGCGACAAGCCCCTGGGGAAACCATAACTGGGTTTGTGACCTCTCTCCGCCAAGCCGCCCGGTTCTGCAACTTCTCAGAACTGGAGAACATGCTTCGTGACCGCCTCGTCGGTGGCCTGAAGGATGAGAAGCTGCAACGACGCCTCTAGCTAAGAAGGACCTAACGTTCCAGGTCGCTCTGGAGGAGGCCCTGGCAACGGAAGCTGCCGAGAGGTTGACGCAAGAGGCATGGCCGAGCTTGTCGTCCCAACCAAGGGTCCACCACGAAGACCTCACCAGCGACTCAGGATCCGACAGGGAGGAGGTGCACCGAGTACAGCAGCACACTCAAGCAGCGCACAGACCACAGCTGCCTCGACGAGAAGGAGGAAACTGCGCAAGCTGCGGGGAGAGTCACGAGAGGAGGACCTGCCGTTTCCGCAACGCAGAATGCAGGCAGTGCAGAAAATCGGGACACATTGCCCGGGTGTGTCGGGCTCGGCCCACCCAACAACAGGCATAAAATGACCAACCCAAGAGCCCTAGGTCCCGGGGCCCAACGCACCAAGGCAACTCGACAGAGCTCACGGACTGCCAGGTATACCAGTTGCCCCACCCCAAGGTAGAGAAAATTTATGTAGAGGTACAGATAGAGGGGGCCCCATGCCGCATGGAGCTTGACACGGGTTCAACTCTATCCATAATCTCGGCAAGGACCTTAAGGAAACTGTGTCCTACTGGGGGTCCCAAACTCAGGCCGGCCCCATTCACCCTACGGGACTTCCAGAAACGTAAGGTCCCCACAATGGGCGTGGGGACCTTCAGGGTGCAATACCGAGGGCGGACGTGGCAACTGGACTTGCTTGTGGTCAAGGGCCCCTACATTAGCTTACTGGGATTGGCATGGTTTGGACCACTGGGGCTAGCTGTCACCGGGGTGAACCACACTAGCTTACAAGTGGACGTGGACGCCATATGCAAGGAATTTCCAGGGGTTTCCGATGGGGAATTGGGACAGTATACGGGCCCCCCAATGCGCTACAGCTTGACCCCGCAGTACGACCGGTCAGGCTCAAGGCCCGCCGGGTCCCGTTCGCCTTGAAACCCCATATAGACAAGGAATTGGACCGACTCGTGGAGCGAGGAGTACTGGAGCCGGTGCCTAATGCCCCCTGGGAAACCCCAATCGTCACACCTGTCAAGCCTAATGGTTTGGTCAGCATCTGCGCAGACTACAAATGTACCATAAACAAGGCCCTCACGGCCCACGCATACCCAGTGCCAGTGGTCAGCCATGTCCTTGCCACCCTGGCTGGGTCGAATTTTTTTGGCAAGCTGGACTTGGCCCAAGCATATAAACAGCTGCCAGTAGATGAGGCCACAGCAGAGGCACAGACGATTGTGACGCATAGAGGAGCGTTCAGGGTAAAGCGGCTGCAATTCGGGGTCAGCGTGGCACCAGGCATATTCCAGAATCTAATAGACTCTCTCCTTAAAGGAATTCCTGGCGTCACCCCCTTCTTCGATGATGTGTTGATTGCCGGGCCCACACCAGAGGAGTTTGAGGACCGCCTCCGCACCGTTCTGCACCATTTCCAGACAGCGGGTCTCAAGGTGAAGCGGGAAAAATGTCTACTAGGAGTGCCTCAGGTGGACTTTCTGGGATTTATGGTGGACGCAGAAGGGGTCCACCCAACTGGGGACAAGGTACGGGCCATTTGTGATGCCCCAGCGCCCAAGAGCAAGACTGAACTTCAGGCCTTCTTGGGACTATTGAACTTTTACCATTCCTTCCTTCCCCACAAGGCGGCGGTCTTGGAGCCCCTACACAGACTCCTGGACAAGCGGGCCCCTTGGGGGTGGGGCCAGCGCCAGGAGGCCGCATTCCAGGCAGTCAAGGACTTGCTTGTCTCAAACTCTGTCTTGGCACACTTCGACGAGAGGCTGCCGGTGGTGCTAGCATGCGACGCCTCACCCTATGGCATTGGCGCTGTCCTGGGGCACCAACTCCCAGATGGAAGAGAGGTACCGGTGGCGTACTTTTCCCAGACACTCAACGCAACCAAGCGGAACTACTCGCAAATCGACAAGGAGGGTCTGGCAATCGTGAAGGGAGTAAAAAAATTCCATGATTTCTTGTACGGGCGGCCCTTCACCGTGGTGACTGACCACAAGCCGTTGCTTGCCTTGTTTGCCCCCGAAAAGCAGACCCCCCAAGTGCTGTCTCCTCGCGTCCTCAGGTGGTCAATTTTCCTTGCCAGCTACCAGTATGCACTGATTCACCGCCCTGGGAAGGTGATGGGCCATGCGGACGCCCTCAGCAGGCTACCACTACCGGAAACAGGCCCCGACCCAGCACCTGCACAAGAGGTTATGAGCCTGGAGCTGCTTCCCGACCGCCCCATTCAGGCACAAGAAGTTGCACACCATTCCAAGAAAGATAGGGTCATCTCCCGGGTCCTGTACTGGGTGTGGAGGGGATGGCCCAGCAGCAGTCCAGGGCCAGAATTCGCCGGCTACACAACCCGCAAACATGAACTGTCGGCCCACAAGGGGTGCCTGTTATGGGGAAGCAGAGTCGTTGTTCCCCAGCCCCTCTGCAAAAGGGTCCTCACAGCCCTACACGAGACACATCCAGGGGTAGTAAGAATGAAGGCCCTTGCCAGGAGTTATGTGTGGTGGCCGGGGATCGATTGAGAGATAGAGGCCTGGGTCAAACACTGCCAGGCCTGCCAAGAATCCCGCCCAGATCCCCCAAGGGCCCCAGTCCAATCCTGGGAGTCCGTCCGAGCACCATGGTCACGCCTGCATGTGGATTTCGCTGGCCCCTTTCAGGGGAAAACATTCTTCGTAGTGGTGGACTCCTACACCAAATGGCTGGAAGTCGCACTGGTACCGTCCACTTCCACGTCCGCAGCCATCCGGGTACTACGCAGGCTGTTTGCAACCCACGGGCTCCCTGACACTCTCGTCTCAGACAACGGGACTGCATTTACGTCAGGAGAATTCCAAACCTTCACAGCACAGAACGCCATCCGCCACATCCGTTCGGCGCCGTTCCACCCTGCCACCAATGGCCAAGCAGAACGCATGGTGCGGACCACCAAGGACACCCTTCGCCGCATGACGCAAGGGGACTGGGAGTACTGCCTTGCCACATTCCTTCTAGCACAGCACAGCACCCCCAGCTCAACAACTGGCCGGAGCCCCGCTGAACTACTAATGGGTCGGCGCCTTGCAATCAGATTGGACCGCCTTCACCCCGATAGAGCTCAGGATGAGGTAGTGGTGGGGGAAGGCAGGAACCCCCGGACCTTCGAGGCCCAGGACCCAGTGTACGCAAAGAATTTTGGGGCAGGCCCAGCATGGGTACCCGCCACAGTCACCAGGTTCACTGGGCCAGTGTCGTACGAGGTGCTAACGGATGGGGGGCAATGCTGGCGCCGCCACTGCGACCAGATACGCCGACGATTCCCGGGAGAAAACCAGGAAGAGGACAGGTCAGAAGAGACCCAAGGGAACAGCGGGGCAGTGAGGCCCATAGAGCAGGAGGGGCCAGCAGGAGAGGCAGAATCAGTAAATACAGAGAGGACCCGTGAGGCCGAAAGGACACCGGAACCAGAACCACGACTGAGCGAGCCGGTTGCACCAGACCAAACAGCCCCATCACAGCCAGCATCCTTGGAACACGAGCCAGAACCTGGAGCCCGGACCAGGGAACACCCCAGGCCGCAACGTACACGTAGGCCGCCGGCATACCTTGGGGACTATGAATGCGACATCCCGGGCAGGACTGGAACTTAGAGGGGAGGGGTGTTATGTACTGAGTTGAATAGGATCCAAACTGAAGCAGTCTGATTAGTCCTAGAACAATGCAGCAGTATGATTGGTTGGCAGGAACCACCCAATCCTGCTCCAGATAGAAGTGAATCCACAACCTGATTGGCTTACAGTAGAATTCCGGAATTAGCCAATCATGTGCAGCCCATTGTGTAAATAATGTATATAAAGCAGATACTGTGAGGGGACTTTCATTCATTCCTCCTCACCACTATGAGCTGAATAAAGAGCATGAAATCACTTTGCGACTCTGAGTATATTTCAACACCCCTTCTCTTGTCACAGTTTCTTGCGTCAAAGCTGACGGTAGGAAAGGCATTTACAGATTCCCCTCTGGCTCTCCTCGTACCACTGGACTGCCAGCAGGTATCGCATGGTTCTGTGTCTTATTCTCCACCTCCCCTTTCGCCATCCTTCATGCAAAGCAGCTGCAATGCAGCCTGCTTACCAGCAGCTATTAACACCAGTTGCTATTTCTGTTTCTCATCTAACAGCTTCTTTTAGTCAAACAGGTCTCAGAATGATCACACAGAAGGAATCCTGCAGCTTGCCAAATAGTGTTTCTGGCAGAAGAGACCAACTCTTTAATATACATCATGCTTCTGAAGCTTCTCACGTTGCCTCATCAAATTTTCGGTTGCCTGGCAGCCAAGATTTGCAAAAGAAGTTCAGTAGCCGTTGAACTGGGTACCATGAGAGCCTAGGGAAGATGTCAAGCAGTTTGTTTTATTTGTATTGGTATCTGAATGTGAATACTTTTCTATATTTCGAAAAGTCCATACGTATTTTGTGTTAACAAATTCTATCTGCCATCCATTTGTTCCATATGTAAACTTGTTGTCTTTCAAAAAATGGATTGGCCCAAAAAACACTGAGGGGCTTGATTCTATTATATAAGCTGGCCCCACATACCATGGTTTTCCTGAAGCTTTAGAAATGATACAATAAACCTATTACTGAGGGGGAGGCTCACCTTTTAAAAACTAAAACTGGGAAGTCTGATTTGTGCATATACTGCTATGTAATTATAATTGTAATTATATTGTTTACCAGCAATAACAGGGGCATTTGCCCTAAATTAATTAATCCATAAGTAGACAAAGAATAAACATCAGAATAAAAAATTATCAACTTTTCATTAAAAAGTTATATTCAAAACCATTCAAGTCAGATAACACATTTATAGTCAGTTTCCCTTGAGTGCAGATGGAACTTTAAGTGGCTTATAGTCTTTGCTGGGTTGATCGATTTTTCTGCTGATTATATATATATATATATATATGATTATGAAATGCAGGTCTTATTTTAAAGATGTGCGTAAGTTGGTTGGTTTGGTTGTTATGCACTGCTTTGCAAAGAATGTTTTCTTAAAAAGTGGTTTGTACGTTTACTAAACTTGAAGACAGATGGTTCTGTGGTTTGGTCAGGTCCTTAGTCTGGCATCTTCACTGGCTCCTCTTGGTCATCTCTTAGCAATCACATTTCACAACAAGGCTCCTATTTGAAAGGGCAGATCGACACTCATGGTTTTAAACATTAAGTAACGGTTGTCACCTAGACAGCATCTTAAAAAGCAAAAAGAAAAAGAAAAGAAAAAAGAAAAGGCAGAAACATCACCTTACCAACAAAGGTCCGTATAGTTAAAGCCATGGTTTTTTCCGGTAGTGATGTATGGAAGTGAGAGCTGGACCATAAAGAAGGCTGATTGTCGAAGAATTGATGCTTTTGAATTATGGTGCTGGAGGAGACTCTTGAGAGTCCCATGGACTGCAACAAGATCAAATGCATCCATTCTTAAGGAAATTAGCCCTGAGTGCTCACTGGAAGGACAGATCGTGAAGCTGAGGCTCCAATACTTTGGCCACCTCATGAGAAGAGAAGACTCCCTGGAAAAGACACTGATGTTGGGAAAGATTGAGGGCACAAGGAGAAGGGGACGACAGAGGACGAGATGGTTGGACAGTGTTCTCGAAGCTACAAACATGAGTCTGACCAAACTGCGGGAGGCAGTGGAAGACAGGAGTGCCTGGCGTGCTCTAGTCCATGGGGTCACAAAGAGTTGGACACGACTAAACAACTAAACAACAACAACGGTTTTCACAACGTAGATCATAGAATCATAGAATCATAGAGTTGGAAGAGACCACAAGGGCCATCGAGTCCAACCCCCTGCCAAGCAGGAAACACCATCAGAGCACTCCTGACATATGGTTGTCAAGCCTCTGCTTAAAGACCTCCAAAGAAGGAGACTCCACCACACTCCTTGGCAGCAAATTCCACTGTCAAACAGCTCTTACTGTCAGGAAGTTCTTCTTAATGTTTAGGTGGAATCTTTCTCCCTCCTCTATGTGACATCCTTTTATATATTTGAACATGGCTATCATATCACCCCTTAACCTCCTCTTCTCCAGGCTAAACATGCCCAGCTCCCTTAGCCGTTCCTCATAAGGCATCGTTTCCAGGCCTTTGACCATTTTGGTTGCCCTCCTCTGGACACGTTCCAGTTTGTCAGTATCCTTCTTGAACTGTGGTGCCCAGAACTGGACACAGTACTCCAGGTGAGGTCTGACCAGAGCAGAATACAGTGGCACTATTACTTTCCTTCATCTAGATGCTATACTCCTATTGATGCAGCCCAGAATTGCATTGGCTTTTTTAGCTGCCGCGTCACACTGTTGGCTCATGTCAAGTTTGTCGTCAACCAAGACTCCTAGATCCTTTTCACATGTACTGCTCTCAAGCCAGGTGTCCCCCATCTTGTATTTGTGCCTCTCATTTTTTTTGCCCAAGTGCAATACTTTACATTTCTCCCTGTTAAAATTCATCTTGTTTGTTTTGGCCCAGTTCCGATTGGTCAAGGTCGTTTTGAAGTGTGATCCTGTCCTCTGGGGTGTTAGCCACCCCTCCCAGTTTGGTGTTGTCATGGGCTCAGGGGCTGAGCCATAGGGGAAGGAGGAGATGGAGAGCGAAGGGGAACAATCTGAGGGGAGCTCAGGAGGGTATGCCAGTGATCAGAGAGATTCCATGAGTCTCTCCAGCGAATCAGAGGATTCCCAGAAGGGGGCCCCCAGAGGCAGGGCAAGGGGGGCTAGTGGGGAGTCTCCAAGCGGCAGCTGGAAATCAGGGGTAGCTTCCCCACCAGAGCGTAGCGGGGGGGAAGAAGCCCAAGGATTAAAACAAGAGCCTCCTGCAGGAGGAGAGAGTGAGGCTGGACTGACCACGCCTCCGTCAGAGAGTGGAGGGGCGGAGGGAAGAGCAGGTCGGGCCAGCCTCCCTGAAGGAGAAAGCAGTGAGGGGAGCAGTGTAGCCGTTAGGAGGAAAGTAGGCGGCTGGGCGCGCGCGCCAAGTTCAAATGTGGAGGCGCGCGGGCCAGCAGAAAACCCGGATTGGGAGCCAGGTCCTAAAGCCCGCCGGAAGGGTGGGGAGGAGTCAGAAGAATCCGCCTCCGAAGAAAGTAGGAAAGAGGTAACCCCAGAGGACAGGAGGACCCAGAGGAGAAAGGAGCAAAAGGAGGAGAGGAAGAGGTGGAGCAAGGCTCGGGTCTTGAACTGGTGCAAGGGGGGGAGGAGTCAGACGGAGCTTCGCCGGTCTAAGGACTCAGACGTAGCGCTGCGCGCCATGGGTGTCAAACCAACAATGAACCACAATAAAGACTTTTGTTTATAAAGAGCAACTGGCGTTGGTCCTCTGTGAGCTGGGACCTGAGGCAGCGCTGACAGGTGTCATCTGCAAATTTGATCAGGATGCCCTTGAGTCCATCATCCAAGTCGTTGATAAAGATGTTGAATAAGACCGGGCCCAAGACAGAACCCTGTGGCACCCTACCAGTCACTCTTCTCCAGGATGAAGAGGAACCATTGATGAGAACCCTTTGGGTTACATGACATCTTACTTTTAACCTTCGTAATGCATTATTAAAATGTGACACCAGAGGGCCCTGCAGAGCAACCAGCAACCATCAGCAGGGAAACTGTTTTGATGGAGAAAACAAAGAAACAGTTTTAATTTACAAGTAGGCCCTGTGATATTTTAGAAAAACATATCTAATATCATTCTAATAAGGTTAAACAGGTCCGTGTAGGTCCAGCACAAGGCAGAAAGAGAAGCAATTAGCAGAGGCCTGCCGGTGGAGCCAGGCCTGCCTTCTTCTTTGCTGCTGCACCCTTGAGCTGGACCGGCCCACACATGAGGCAAGGTGAGGCAACTGCCTCAGATGGCAGGATCCACAGGGACCGCAGGTCCTGATGCAGCAGATCTTTATTCCACCTTTGCTCCTGATGTTGGCCTTTACCAAGCCCTTCTTCCCTGGCAGGCGGAGAGCAGCATTTGGTGGTTTGCCTCAGGTGCCAAAATATATTGGGCCTGCCCTGCACTTGAGGATGAGGCCAGCCCAGAAGTGAGGAGCAGCTAGGTGAGTCAGAGGGTAGCAGATCAGGAAGAGGGACTCACCTGCTGCCACCTGAAGTGGTACAGTCAGGAATTCCTCAGACAACGGCCTCATTCTGCTGTGTAATGCATAGGACGGCTAACAGCTTCCCTCACTGAAGGACTTTAAGGATATGCTAGCATCAATTTGCATGGAGGAATGGGTAGGGCTTGAAGGAGATATGGCAGGTGTGTACTGAAATGAAACCAAACATTATTTCTCTGCATTGTAAAGCTGTATATTGAGGAGTGAAATCAAACCAGCTGATTGTGTTTCCTAAGACCAAACTAATACCTTTCTTCTGGGCCAGCCCTACGATGAGGCAGAGGGAGGCAGTTGCCTCAGGTGACAGGTGCTGAGGTGCAGGGAGGGACAATGCCATGTGAGTGCCATGTTGTCTGGCCTGTACCCCTTGCATTAGCCTGCTGTCCTCTGGATGCAGTCCTTTTACCAGTATTGAAGATTAAACTACCAGTCAAATTGGCTTCTGTCTGTGCCTTAGGAGAAGGCACCATCTTGAGCTTTGCCCAAGGCAGCAGATTGTCCTGAGCTGCCTCTGCTCTGTGTTTGGGGTGTTTTGTTCTGGGCCAAGTAACATTTTCTGGGGAGTATCATTTTATCTTTCTTTACTGCTGTTTTATCTTCAGTTGCTTGTTATCAGGTGAAACTCTTGATAAATCTAAAACAATTTATTTCAGCACCTACACAAGCACACACTCAACTTTAGAGATACGGAACATGGAGCCGTCCATTTACAAATGGACTGCTGGATGCTGACACTGCTGTTTCCATGGCAACCTGTCAGACTGGGCAAGGCTGTGAAGATGCATTCATAAGCATCAAATAGCAACAGGGTGTTCTTTCAGATCTAATATATATGTCGTATCAATTTGAAATGCAGCTCCTCATTTTTATCTCTCTCTCTTTGATTTTCCATGCACACTATACGTTCAAAACACATCCCCCCCCAAGAACCATGCAAACTGTAGGTTGTTAATAGTGCTGGGAATTGTAGCACCATGGGGGTAAACTACGGTTCCCCTGGTTTTTTGGGTGTATACTTTAAGAGTATGGTGTATACACCAGCATGAGATTTTCTGTAACACCTTGTCCATCCATCACTTTACTTTGTATGCCTTAGAAGAAGCTTACTATAAATTATGCTTCAGTTAACCTTTAGTTTCAACTTTGCATTTTGACTCCTGATCAAGGGCTAAAATTGATGTAGGCGAAAACTCATTGGACTTGTTTGCTACTAAAATTCTATACTGCATACAGGTATTGAGATTTTCCTCCCTCCTTTTTTTGGTCTATTTTGGATGCTGACGGTTTGGATGCTGACTGTTGTATGAAATTTGCCACATAGAACCTTATTAAGGCAGGATATAGTTTGGCCACATATGTGCCAAGTGTGTTTTGGTTTTTCAGTTTAATGCTGACCTCCACGTGGCGTGATGTGTCCAAATGTGTGTCTATGTTTTCTAAGCTTGCTGAAGTAAATCTCCACTGAAATACTGTTACAGTTTTACAGGAAGAGGGATGACATTTGTATGTGCAAGCTGGACAACTGCCAGTTTGTGAAATCAAAGAGCAGCTTTGCACAATATTCATGCAATTGAGAGCTCTGGGTATAGATTTAGCACTTGCCCAGAAATTAACATTTGGGGCAGAATCCACTGTTTATCCTCAGGGCACTGCTTGTTTTAAAACATTAAGCATGTAAGAGACTTTTGACAAAATGATACAGTGATATATTCCAGTGTGAGAACATGCAGACTTTCAAGTTTCCACACTACAAAACTGACTCATGGCCCAGGTTTTATTTAGATTAAAGTTCTAAATAGGGTAGCTGTCAAGTTTCGAACAGCTTGGCAAATCCAAGTATAAACAGGGCCTTGAACAAAAGCAGGCTTGGCAGGTTCCGGTCATCTTTGCTCCAGATTAAGACCCAAACTACATTTTATGCAGAAACGTGTCTCACTGTAATAGCCTAACAGGCTTTTTAAATCAAGGAGAGCTACTTGTTTTTTTGGATGGTCAAGGTCAGAGCAACAGCATGCCCACCACTGGCTTGGTTGGTGACTTTCCCCATGCTTCAAAATTTTGAAACAAATACAAATTTTATTACTAAACCCCCTCAATACTACTATAACTCAGGGGAATGGGTGGCGCTGTGGTCTAAACCACTGAGCCTCTTGGGCTTGCCGATCGGAAGGTTGGCCATTCAAATCCATGCGACAGGGTGAGTTTCCGTTGCTCTGTCCCAGCTTCTGCTAATCTAATCATCATTATCATCATCATCATCTAGCAGTTCGAAAGCATGCCAGTGCAAGTAGATAAAAAGGTACAGTTGTGGTGGGAAGGTTAAATGGCGTTTCCGTGTCCTGTGGCTTCCGCCATAGTTGCCTTTGACTGGACTTAACCGTCCAGAGGTCCTTTACCCTCACCTTTCTACTATAACCAACCAAATGATTAAAATGTCATAATCAAGCAGCACAATAAAAACATATCAGAGCCTCTGACTATAGCCTTAGTATATGGCATCTTGACATACATGACAAGATGCTGGCAGATGTGTCTCTCCTTTCTCATAGGCCGATTCTGAAAGTAATCATGTCTCCCATAGCTCCAGTACTGGTGCATGACTGCTGTCTCCATGGCGACCGCTTGCTCTGTAGAAAGCGCTGAACATGAATTCTCTTGCAATGTCCTGTAGCAGTTCTGCCTTTTGCAGAAAACCATGTGGTTTCAAATAAAGAGAACGAAATGTATATATATATTTCTTTGCATATTGCTTCTCTCTTTCCACCAGCTCATTTTATCAGGCCCCAAATTTTCAGTTCACTGTCTCTCTTGACAAGCATTTTTTTTACCGCTCCCACCTCCCTACCTCTCTACACCCAGTGTGTTTCTTCTAGAAAAAAAGGTGCAACATGAAGTTGTTACAGTAAGTGCTGCACTTTTAACCAGTATGTTTCTTCTAGGGGAAAAAAAAGATGCTGGTAACTGTTTATCCTTAAGAAAAAAGCACTGCTTACATACCTTCATGGACCCCCAGGACGATGGCAAGATGAGTTTCTGATGTTTCCATTTTAGGCTAAGCATCTAATCAGATCGGGATGTAATGTTACTCGTTGGGTGTGTCTTTCATTTGGCCTTTGTGCAGGGTGCTGGGGTGGCTGCCTGGGTTGGCAGGTTTTCAGGGCCCTTGAAGGAGGGGAGGGCTCAGCTCCCTTCACACGTGCAGCTCTTTGCTGTGGTAGAACCTTCCGGGAAGTGCAGACGCTGCAACTTACTAAAAGAACTTTACCATTTATTTATTAGCTTTGTGCTGCATTTGAACAATACTTCTTTTTCTTTTTTTAAAAATACCTTAACCATCTGTAACTATTTATTTATGCTACATTTACCACAGAAGGGGTTCCCGAGGGTCATCTAGTCCACCCCCTGCAATGCAGGAATCTCAGCTAAAGCTTCCATGACTGATGGTCATCCAACCTCTGCTTAAAAACCTCCAAGGAAGGTGAGTACACAATCTCCCGAGGGAGTCTGTTATGCAATAGTATGCTATGCAGCAGTTGTCCAGAGCACCAAAACACAGTAAGCCATTTTCTCAAAAACACAAATAGCCACCACAGGTCCTTGGTCCCATGTTGCTCCTGGAAGTCAGACAGCCTTATTATTAATTATTAAGTCTCCAAGTATTGTTGCATGTACTTGTGAAACATAGAATTGTTGCATTGGAAGGGACCCCGAAGGTCATCCAGTCCAACCCCCTTGGGGACAGACTCATGAATCAACAAACAAATGCATCTAGCCTGGCTCTTAAAAACGCAGGAGCTTATCTGTGTTGCAACCTTTGTTTTAAAAAAAAAAAAAAAACGAAATGCCACTTTATTCAGTTGAAGTGGATTCTACTGGCAAATGCATGTGGTACAACAATAAATCTGTTAAGTCTTTGAGCCACAAACTATTCTGGCCTCCCTTTGTCTCTTTCCTGTTGCTGGGCAAATAATGGGCTGTGCCATAACTGCTCCTCTTCAGTGGGCCTTTCCAATATTTCCACAGAAGTACTGGTTAGCATCTGGAGTCCTTTGGGATCATCTCTTTCTGAAGCTCTTTTCAGGCCTTCGTCTTATCAGTATTTAAAGAAAGGGACTGAAGAGGAATGAACTACAGAGCTAGCAGCTGTTTTAAAATACTCCTCTGAAGTTAGCAGATTTAGTTTTCAATAAGCAATAATCACACCTCAAGTCGAGATTAACCAGTTATATAAACTGCTTATATAAAATGATGCCCTTCACTGTCAAACTTCAGGAAACATTCATCACAGTGCAGACCCAGTCATGTCTGCTTGGAAGTGCCATTGAGTTCAGAGGGATTTTGTTGTTGTTGTTTAGTCATTTAGTTGTGTCCGACTCTTCGTGACCCCCTGAACCAGAGCACGCCAGGCACTCCTATCTTCCACTGCCTCCCGCAGCTTGGTCAAACTTATGCTGGTAGCTTCGAGAACACTGTCCAACCATCTTGTCCTCTGTCGTCCCCTTCTCCTTGTGCCCTCCATCTTTCCCAACATCAGGGTCTTTCCCAGGGAGTCTTCTCTTCTCACGAGGTGGCCAAAGTATTGGAGTCTCAGCTTCACGATCTGTCCTTCCAGTGAGCTCTCAGGGCTGATTTCCTTAAGAATGGATAGGTTTGATCTTCTTGCAGTCCATGGGACTCTCAAGAGTCTCCTCCAGCACCATAATTCAAAAGCATCAATTCTTCGGTGATCAGCCTTCTTTATGGTCCAGCTCTCACTTCCATACATCACTACTGGGAAAACCATAGCTTTAACTATACGGACCTTTGTTGGCAAGGTGATGTCTCTGCTTTTAAAATGCTGTCTAGGTTTGTCATTGCTTTTCTCCCAAGAAGCAGGCGTCTTTTAATTTCGTGACTGCTGTCACCATCTGCAGTGATCATGGAGCCCAAGAAAGTAAAATCTCTCACTGCTTCCATTTCTTCCCCTTCTATTTGCCAGGAGGTGATGGCCCCAGTGGCCATGATCTTAGTTTTTTTTATGTTGAGCTTCAGACCATATTTTGCGCTCTCCTCTTTCACCCTCATTAAAAGGTTCTTTAATTCCTCCTCACTTTCTGCCATCAAGATTGTGTCATCTGCATATCTGAGGTTGTTGATATTTCTTCCGGCAATCTTAATTCCGGCTTGGGATTCATCCAGCCCAGCCTTTTGCATGATGAATTCTGCATATAAGTCAAATAGGGATTTACTCTCAGATAAATGTTTGTGGGTTTGTAGCTGTGGACGACACATTAGAGGTATGTTGGGAATGGCCACTTTTTGCATATTTAGTAGCACTGCATCAAAACCCAACCTTACTGCATGAAAAAGAATAGTTGAGCATTGCATAAAAGTTTCTCAGATGACTAGAAAGAATTTTTCTAATTATTTGTTTCAAATGTGTGAAAGAAGGGAACCATTATTCCACAGGAGCCATGATAATGGTTGCAAGAAAATGGAGGCCAAACAAATTCTACTCTATTATATATCTATTTATATCCTGCCCTTCCTCCGAAAGAAACCCAGGAGAAGTAGAATGGCTGGGTCACATCTCTGTTCTCAGGTGTATGGAAGAACCTATGTATGTACAGATGGAGGTGTACAGGTGTCTCCTTCCCACTTTCCATGGCTCTCCTGAGGCACAACCGGCCAGTGGAGGTTCAAGCCCACCCAGGAATGGCTGTGGACAGGCTTCCAACATTGCAGGCGGTTGGACTAGAGGACCCTTGGGTTCCCTTCCAATTCTATGAAATTATGACACACAGGGACTGAAGGTGGGGCCAGGGAGTTCAGCCCAAGTCTCCTTCCACACATTCAGTGTACAGATGGAAGGGAAGAGGTTAGGGTTAGGGTTAGGGTTCGGGTTGGTGTCAGGGTTAGGGTTAGGGTTATGGTTAGCGTTTCGGTTAGGGTTAGAGTTAGGGTTAGGGTTAGGGTAAGGGTTAGGGTTAGGTTTAGCGTTTCGGTTAGGGTTAGGGTTAGGGTTAGCGCTTTGGTTAGGGTTAGCGTCTTGGTTAGGGTTAGGGTTAGGGTTACGGTTAGTGTTACGGTTAGGGTTAGGGTTAGGATTGGGGTTAGGGTAAGGGTAAGGATTCGGGTTAGGGTTAGGGTTAGGGTTACGGTTAGGGTTAGGGTTAGCGTTTCTTTTAGGGTTAGGGTTACGGTTAGGGTTACGGTTACGGCTACGGTTAGGGTTAGGGTTAGGGTTAGTGTTTCAGTTAGGGTTAGGGTTAGGGTTAGGGTTAGCGCTTTGGTTAGGGTTAGCGTCTTGGTTAGGGTTAGGGTTAGGGTTACGGTTAGGGTTAGGATTGGGGTTAGGGTGAGGGTTAGCGTTTCTTTTAGGGTTAGGGTTAGTGTTACGGTTAGGGTTACAGTTACGGCTACGGTTACGGCTACGGTTAGGGTTAGGTTTAGGTTGAGGGTTAGGGTTAGGGTTAGGGTTAGGATTAGGGTTAGGGTTAGGTTTGGGGTTAGGCTTAGGGTTATGTTACGGTTAGGGTTAGGGTTAGGAATGGGGTTAGGGTTAGGGTTAGCGTTTTGGTTTGGGTTAGCGTTTCGGTTAGGGTTAGGGTTAAGATTGGGGCTAGGGTTATGGTTACTGTTAGTGTTACGGTTAGGGTTAGGGTTAGGATTGGGGTTGGGGATAGGGTTAGGGTTAGGGTTAGCGCTTTGGTTAGGGTTAGCGTCTTGGTTGGGGTTAGGGGTAGTGTTACGGTTAGTGTTAGGGTTAGGATTAGGATTGGGGTTAGGGTGAGGGTTAGGGTTAGGGTTATGTTACTGTTAGGGTTAGGGTTAGGAATGGGGTTAGGGTTAGGGTTAGGGTTAGCGTTTCGGTTTGGGTTAGCGTTTCGGTTTGGGTTAGAGTTTCGGTTAGGGTTAGGGTTAAGACGGGCTAGGGTTAGGGTTAGCGTTATGGTTAGTTTTATGGTTAGGTTTAGCCTTTCGCTTAGGGTTAGGGTTACGGTTAGTGTTACGGTTAGGGTTAGGGTTAGGATTGGGTTTAGGGTTAGGGTTAGGGTTAAGGTTGGGGTTGGGGTTAGGGTTAGGGTTAGGGTTAGGGTTAGGGTTGGTGTTAGGGTTAGGGTTAGGGTAAGTGTTAGGGTTAGGGTTAGGGTTAGCGTTTTGGTTAGGGTTAGGGTTAGGGTTAGGGTTAGGGTTGGTGTTAGGGTTAGCGTTAGCGTTAGGGTTAGGGTTAGGGTTAGGGTTAGGGTTAGCGTTTTGGTTTGGGTTAGCGTTTCGGTTTGGGTTAGCGTTTCGGTTAGGGTTAGGGTTAGGGTTAGGGTTAAGATTGGGGCTAGGGTTAGGGTTACTGTTAGTGTTACGGTTAGGGTTAGGGTTAGGATTGGGGTTAGGGTGAAGGTAAGGATTCGGGTTAGGGTTAGGGTTAGGGTTAGGGTTAGGGTACGGTTAGGGTTAGGGTTAGGGTTACGGTTAGGGTTACGGTTACGGCTACGGCTACGGTTAGGGTTAGGGTTAGGGTTAGGTTGAGGGTTAGGGTTAGGGTTAGGGTTAGGATTAGGGTTAGGGTTAGGTTTAGGGTTAGGCTTAGGGTTATGTTACGGTTAGGGCTAGGGTCCCCTTCATGTTTAAAATTTTAAAAGATGATGCTGTTAAGGTCCTACACTCAATATGCCAGCAAATTTGGAAAACTCAGCAATGGCCAGAGGATTGGAGAAGATCAGTCTACATTCCAATCCCAAAGAAAGGCAGTGCCAAAGAATGTTCCAACTACCGCACAATTTCACTCATTTCACATGCTAGCAAGGTTATGCTTAAAATTCTACAAGGAAGGCTCAAGCAGTATGTGGACCGAGAACTCCCAGAAGTGCAAGCTGGATTTAGAAGAGGCAGAGGAACCAGAGACCAAATTGCAAACATGCGCTGGATTATGGAGAAAGCTAGAGAGTTCCAGAAAGACATCTACTTCTGCTTCATTGACTATGCAAAAGCCTTTGACTGTGTTGACCACAGCAAACTATGGCAAGTTCTTAAAGAAATGGGAGTGCCTGATCACCTCATCTGTCTCCTGCGAAATCTCTATGTGGGACAAGAAGCTACAGTTAGAACTGGATATGGAACAACTGATTGGTTCCAAATTGGGAAAGGAGTACAGCAAGGCTGTATATTGTCTCCCTGCTTATTTAACTTATATGCAGAATTCATCATGCGAAAGGCTGGGCTGGATGAATCCCAAGCCGGAATTAAGATTGCCGGAAGAAATATCAACAACCTCAGATATGCAGATGACACAACCTTGATGGCAGAAAGTGAAGAGGAATTAAAGAACCTTTTAATGAGGGTGAAAGAGGAGAGCGCAAAATATGGTCTGAAGCTCAACATCAAAAAAACGAAGATCATGGCCACTGGGCCCATCACCTCCTGGCAAATAGATGGGGAAGAAATGGAGGCAGTGAGAGATTTTACTTTCTTGGGCTCCATGATCAGTGCAGATGGTGACAGCAGTCACGAAATTAAAAGACGCCTGCTCCTTGGGAGAAAGGCGATGGCAAACCTAGACAACATCTTAAAAAGCAGAGACATCACCTTGCCAACAAAGGTCCGGAAAGTAAAAGCCATGGTTTTCCCAGTAGTGATGTATGGAAGTGATCGCCGAAGAATTGATGCTTTTGAATTATGGTGCTGGAGGAGACTCTTGAGAGTCCCATGGACTGCAAGAAGATCAAACCTCTCCATTCTGAAGGAAATCAGCCCTGAGTGCTCACTGGAAGGACAGATCGTGAAGCTGAGGCTCCAATACTTTGGCCACCTCATGAGAAGAGAGGACTCCCTGGAAAAGACCCTGATGTTGGGAAAGATGGAGGGCACAAGGAGAAGGGGACGACAGAGAATGAGATGGTTGGATGGTGTTCTTGAAGCTACTAGCATGAGTTTGATCAAACTGCGGGAGGCAGTGGAGGACAGAAGTGCCTGGCGTGCTCTGGTCCATGGGGTCACGAAGAGTCGGACACGACTAAACGACTAAACAACAACAGGGCTAGGGTTAGGAATGGGGTTAGGGTTAGGGTTAGCATTTTGGTTTGGGTTAGCGTTTTGGTTTGGGTTAGCGTTTCGGTTAGGGTTAGGGTTAAGATTGGGGCTAGGGTTAGGGTTAGGGTTACGGTTAGTGTTACAGTTAGGGTTAGGATTGGGGTTAGAGTTGGGGTTAGGGTTAGGGTTGGGGTTGGGGTTAGGGTTACGGTTACGGTCAGGGTTAGGGTTGGTGTTAGGGTTAGGGTTAGCGTTTCGGTTAGGGTTAGGGTTTGGGTTAGGGTTGGTGTTAGGGTTAGCGTTAGGGTTAGGGTTAGGGTTAGGGTTAGGGATAGGGATAGGGATAGGGATAGGTTTAGCGTTTCGGTTAGGGTTAGGGTTAGGGTTAGCGCTTTGGTTAGGGTTAGCGTCTTGGTTAGGGTTAGGGTTAGGGTTAGTGTTACGGTTAGTGTTAGGGTTAGGGTTAGGATTGGGGTTAGGGTTAGGGTTAGGGTTAGGGTTATGTTACGGTTAGGGTTAGGGTTAGGAATGGGGTTCGGGTTCGGGTTAGCATTTCGGTTTGGGTTAGCGTTTCGGTTTGGGTTAGCGTTTCGGTTAGGGTTAGGGTTAGGGTGAAGATTGGGGCTAGGGTTAGGGTTAGGGTTATGGTTAGTTTTATGGTTAGGTTTAGCCTTTCACTTAGGGTTAGGGTTACTGTTAGTGTTACGGTTAGGGTTAGGGTTAGGATTGGGGTTAGGGTTAGGGTTAGGGTTAGGCTTAGGGTTGGGGTTGGGGTTAGGGTTAGGGTTAGGGTTGCAGTTAGGATTAGCCTTTTGTTTAGGGTTAGCGTTTTGGTTAGGGTTAGGGTTAGGGTTACGGTTAGGGTTAGGGTTAGGATTAGGGTTAGGGCTTCGGTTAGGGTTATGGTTAGGGTTAGGATTACGGTTAGTGTTACGGTTAGGGTTAGGGTTAGGATTGGGATTAGGGTTAGGGTTAAGGTTAGCGTTCGGGTTAGGGTTAGGGTTTGGGTTGGTGTTAGGGTTAGCGTTAGCGTTAGGGTTAGGGTTAGGGTTAGCGTTTTGGTTTGGGTTAGCGTTTCGGTTTGGGTTAGCGTTTCGGTTAGGGTTAGGGTTAGGGTTAGGGTTAAGATTGGGGCTAGGGTTAGGGTTACTGTTAGTGTTACGGTTAGGGTTAGGGTTAGGATTGGGGTTAGGGTGAAGGTAAGGATTCAGGTTAGGGTTAGGGTTAGGGTTAGGGTTAGGGTTAGGGTTAGGGTACGGTTAGGGTTAGGGTTAGGGTTTCTTTTAGGGTTAGGGTTACGGTTACGGCTACGGTTAGGGTTAGGGTTAGGGTTAGGTTGAGGGTTAGGGTTAGGGTTAGGGTTACGATTAGGATTAGGGTTAGGGTTAGGTTTAGGGTTAGGCTTAGGGTTATGTTACGGTTAGGGCTAGGGTTAGGAATGGGGTTAGGGTTAGGGTTAGCGTTTTGGTTTGGGTTAGCGTTTTGGTTTGGGTTAGCGTTTCGGTTAGGGTTAGGGTTAAGATTGGGGCTAGGGTTAGGGTTAGGGTTACGGTTAGTGTTACAGTTAGGGTTAGGGTTAGGATTGGGGTTAGAGTTGGGGTTAGGGTTAGGGTTGGGGTTGGGGTTGGGGTTAGGGTTACGGTTACGGTCAGGGTTAGGGTTGGTGTTAGGGTTAGGGTTAGCGTTTCGGTGAGGGTTAGGGTTTGGGTTAGGGTTGGTGTTAGGGTTAGCGTTAGGGTTAGGGTTAGGGATAGGGATAGGGATAGGTTTAGCGTTTCGGTTAGGGTTAGGGTTAGGGTTAGCGCTTTGGTTAGGGTTAGCGTCTTGGTTAGGGTTAGTGTTACGGTTAGTGTTAGGGTTAGGGTTAGGATTGGGGTTAGGGTGAGGGTTAGGGTTAGGGTTATGTTACGGTTAGGGTTACGGTTAGGAATGGGGTTCGGGTTCGGGTTAGCATTTCGGTTTGGGTTAGCGTTTCGGTTTGGGTTAGCGTTTCGGTTAGGGTTAGGGTTAGGGTGAAGATTGGGGCTAGGGTTATCGTTAGGGTTATGGTTAGTTTTATGGTTAGGTTTAGCCTTTCACTTAGGGTTAGGGTTACTGTTAGTGTTACGGTTAGGGTTAGGGTTAGGATTGGGGTTAGGGTTAGGGTTAGGCTTAGGGTTGGGGTTGGGGTTAGGGTTAGGGTTAGGGTTAGGGTTGCAGTTAGGATTAGCCTTTTGTTTTGGGTTAGCATTTTGGTTAGGGTTAGGGTTAGGGTTACGGTTAGGGTTAGGGTTAGGGTTAGGATTAGGGTTAGGGTTTCGGCTAGGGTTATGGTTAGGGTTAGGATTATTGTTAGTGTTACGGTTAGGGTTAGGGTTAGGATTGGGATTAGGGTTAGGGTTAAGGTTAGCGTTCGGGTTAGGGTTAGGGTTAGGGTTTGGGTTAGGGTTGGTGTTAGGGTTAGGGTTAGGGTTAGGGTTAGGGTTAGGTTTAGGTTTAGGTTTAGGTTTAGGTTTAGGGTTAGGGTTAGGGTTAGGGCTAGGGCTAGGGTTAGTGTTTTGGTTAGGGTTAGGGTTAGGGTTAGGGTTAGCGCTTTCTTTAGGGTTAGCATCTTGGTTAGGGTTTGGGTTAGGGTTAGGGTTAGGGTTACGGTTAGTGTTACGGTTAGAGTTAGGATTGGGGTTAGGGTGAAGGTAAGTGTCAGGGGTTCAGAGACAGAGGCACAGGTGAGGGGGGAGACGGAGAGTGATGGGGAAGAATCCCAGGACAGTGAGGAAGAGGATGACAATGACTTGAGGTCTTCCATGAGTCTCTCAAGTGAATCGGAGGATTCCCAGAAGGGGGCGCCCCTAGTCAGGCCAAGGGGGGTCACAGGGGGGACCTGCCAGGAGCAGGGAAGCAGCAGGGAAACCCCGAGTAGGAGTGGGAGATCGGGGCCGGCTTCCCAGCAGGAACGAAGTGAAGAGAGTGGAGTTCCCAGTGTGACACACGGAGCAGAGCAGGATGGAGACAGGGGAAGGAGATCGGGGCATTACGTCCTGCCGGAAGAGGTGGAGAGTAGTACAGGGAGTAGTGTAAGTGTCAAGAGGAAGGTCAGGGGTAGCGAACGCGCGCCAAGTTCAAATGTGGAGGCGCGCGGAAATGGAGAGAGCCCGGAGGAGGAGCCTGGCCCCAAAGCACGAAGGAGGGGGGAACAGGCATCTGAGGAATCCGCTTCAGGAGAGAGCAGGAGGGAAGGAACCCAGGGGGGAGAAAGACCCTGCGGAAAAGGAAAGACAGGAAGAGGTGGACTAGCACAAGCCTCTTAAGCTGGTGTAGGGGCGGGACTGATTCAGAGGGGACTTCAAACGTCTAGCCTAAGAGACGCGGGGCTGCGCGCCTCGGTTGTGGAACCGATAATGAACTGCAATAAACATCCTTGTATATAAGAAGAGCATGGCGTTGGTCTTTTGTGAGCTGAGACCTGAGGCAGCCCTGACAGTAAGTCCCCTCCCAAAGATACGCAAATTTTTTTTTGCAAAGCTCACGAAGTTTGGCAGCCATGAGTATGGAGCATCAGATAGCTGAGCTACGCAACGCAGTCTCCCAGCTTACCACTGAGGTAGTGGTCTCCCAGAAGAGGGGGGAAGAGGCGGAAAAGCGGTTCCAGGATCTGCAAGCCAGGTGGGATCATGCATGCCAGGTGGGGTTCCCGGGGGCCAAGGCTGCAGGAGTAGCACTGAGCAGAAGAGGAGGCAACTTGGTAGCCCACTTCGATGGGAACCTGAAGCAGTACCCCAGTTTTAAAGCAGACGTAGTATATGCGTTGCACTTGCTTCGCGACGACTTTAAAGATGAGGAGGAGAAGGTGGGTTTCATTGTGTCCCACTTGCATGGGGAAGCAAGGGCTTGGCTGCGCAATCTGTGGCGCGAGGATTGCCCTGCTCGAAGGAACTCTGATGAATTTATCAAATGCATGGACGCTTGCTTTCAGTCTAGCGTGGATGTGGATGTGGCACGCCAGCAGATGCATGGTTTAAGGCAAGGCAAGGCTTCCGTACGTCAGTACCATGCTCGCTTTTTCGCCTTGCTGAATGTGCTGCGATGGGAGAAAGATTCTCTGGCAGTCAGAGACTTGTTTTGGGAGGGGCTCTCTGGCCCTGTGAAAGACGAACTGGCAAGGGGGGACAGACCTAAAACCCTGGCAGACGTGGTGCAGCGGGCGCTTGCCATTGGAGTACGCCATGAAGAACGCCCTTGGCGCGATGAGGGGGGTAGCCAGCTTCACGCACCGTCTAGAGTGCCTCTTCTCTTTCCCAGAGATCCAGGACGTACGCGTCCCTCACCTCAGCTGCAGGCAGGGGAGGAACCGATGGAACTGGGGAGTGCAAAGGCCCAGTCAGCGGCTGGAGCCCCAGCGTCCGGAGCAGTCAAGACAAAGCCTCCTAGAGGGAACAGGAAGTGTTACATCTGTGACAGTGGGACGCACATGGCCAAAGAGTGTCCCCAGAGGCTCCGGCAGCACACTGCAGCCTTAGCAACAGTAACTGCAGCAGCACAACATGAAGAGCAATTTCAGGGAAACGACAATGCCTGGCTGGAAGCAGAAATGCTGGGGCACAGCCAGGCAAGTCAGTAGGGCAGTCCCCAGCGCCTTTGCAGCCTACAGACCCCCTGCCACCTAAGCCAGTGGTGCAGCTCACTGCAACTCTCCAACTACCTAATGGACGCACCCTAGAAGTCCCCATTACAATTGACAGTGGGAGCAATGCAGACTTCGTGGGGGTGCACTTCGTCAAGCAGCATCGCATAGAGCTCCTACCAGCCACGCTGCCTTTGAACGTCGTCACGGTGGATGGCAGGAAGTTGCTGGGTGGGCAGGTGGTGCAACAGACGCCACCCATGGTGATGCAGATTGGCAATCACCGAGAAATCATCAGTTTCAACGTCACCCGCCTGTCAGACACGCCTATAGTGTTAGGCATGAGTTGGCTGGATAGGCACAGCCCAACCATGGCGTGGTACCAGCGGCAGCTCACCTTCGGCTCGTCATACTGCGCGCAGCATTGCATCCAGACCGGTCAAGAGGAGGAGGGCCCGGAGGAAGGGCAGCAGCTGAGACTCAGCATGGCGCAAGCTGTACCCCTCAAGTACAAGGGGTTTTTGGAGGTCTTCTGCGAGAAGGAGGCTGACCAGTTGCCACCCCACCGGCCCTACGACTGCGCAATTGACTTCTTGCCGGAGACAATGCTACTGACTGCGAAGCTGTATTCCATGTCCGAGGACGAGCTGCAGGAGCTCAAGGAGTTCATAGCTCACAACCTGCAGCGGGGATTCATCCGAGAATCGAAGCCTGTAGGGGGCAGTCCTGTGTTTTTCGTGAAGAAGAAGGACACGCCCCAAAAAAGGCTGATCGTAGACTATCGCTTCATAAACTCGAAAACAAAGCCTGCAGCCTTCCCCATGCCCAAGATTGACGACCTGCTCGGGACGGTGCGGAAAGGGAAGATCTTCACCAAGTTGGATCTCCGCGGCGCATACAATCTCATAGAATCATAGAATCATAGAATCATAGAATCATAGAGTTGGAAGAGACCACAAGGGCCATCGAGTCCAACCCCCTGCCAAGCAGGAAACACCATCAGAGCACTCCTGACATATGGTTGTCAAGCCTCTGCTTAAAGACCTCCAAAGTAGGAGACTCCACCACACTCCTTGGCAGCAAATTCCACTGTCGAACAGCTCTTACTGTCAGGAAGTTCTTCCTAATGTTTAGGTGGAATCTTCTTTCTTGTAGTTTGGATCCATTGCTCCGTGTCCGCTTCTCTGGAGCAGTAGAAAACAACCTTTCTCCCTCCTCTATGTGACATCCTTTTATATATTTGAACATGACTATCATATCACCCCTTAACCTCCTCTTCTCCAGGCTAAACATGCCCAGCTCCCTTAGCCGTTCCTCATAAGGCATCGTTTCCAGGCCTTTGACCATTTTGGTTGCCCTCTTCTGGACACGTTCCAGTTTGTCAGTGTCCTTCTTGAATTGTGGTGCCCAGAACTGGACACAGTACTCCAGGTGTGGTCTGACCAGAGCAGAATACAGTGGCACTATTACTTCCCTTGATCTAGATGCTATACTCCTATTGATGCAGCCCAGAATTGCATTGGCTTTTTTAGCTGCCGCGTCACACTGTTGGCTCATGTCAAGTTTGTGGTCAACCAAGACTCCTAGATCCTTTTCACATGTACTGCTCTCAAGCCAGGTGTCACCCATCTTGTATTTGTGCCTCTCATTTTTTTTGCCCAAGTGCATTTTTTTGCCCTCATACGCGTGCAAGAGGGTGATGAGTGGAAGACGGCCATGTTCACACCGTTGGGCACTTACGAATACAGAGTTATGCCGTTTGGTCTCCAAAATGGCTCCCACTTTTTCCAAGCTTTTATGCATCATGTGCTAGCGGGACTCCTCTACAAGAAGTGCGTATGTTTCCTCGACGACATTCTGATCTTCTCGGAATCGCCGGAGGCTCACGAGAGCGACGTTAAGGAAGTCCTGCAGAGGCTACGGGAACACAGGCTCTACGCCAAACTGGAGAAGTGCCAATTCGACGTGACGGAGGTGGATTTTCTGGGCTATAGGCTGTCCGACAGGGGACTAG